>NW_024697328.1:0-420 GCF_008729295.1 Plectropomus leopardus | reverse complement strand
TTGCTGGGGAGTCTGGCATTGGGATGCCATCGCCCCCGGCCGTGCACGCCCGGCAACCGTACCACTTAACTCTCGCTGGGGCATCTGGCACCGGGGTGCTGCTGCCCCCAGTTCTACGTCCAGTGACTTCGACAGTTCGCTCTCCTTGGGGCATCTGGCGCCGAGATGTCGAGGGCCCCCAGACGTACGACATTGGCTACTGCAACGGTTCACTCTCCTTGGGGCTTTTGGCACCAGGCTGCCAGTGCCCTCTACTGCTTACCCTCGAAGCCTGCATCCGCATTGTTCCCCGGGGGGTGCTTCCTTTCTCATCCGTTGCCTGTTGCTTCTTCCGTCCCGTCGCTCATGGCCTCCGTCTCTCTCGTTGCGCCCGGCCGCGCCGAGCTCTGGTTCTGGCTCCGTCTGCTCGGCGATTGGAAC
>NW_024697327.1:0-428 GCF_008729295.1 Plectropomus leopardus | reverse complement strand
CTGGAGGTGGGTCTTCTGTTTCTTCTCCTCCTCCTTCTCCAGTTCCCGGTCCATCTGGTTTGGGGTCTTGCACGAGGGGTTCCGACTCGCCAATGGGGGTTGACCCATCTTCGGACAACGACAACGACGACGACAACGACAACGACGACGTTGCTTCGATGGGGTCCGAGGAGTTCTAGCCCTCCTCCTGGCCCCCTCCGCCCGCCCGGTTTCGGTGACCTTGGTTTGGGACGTCATGGGCCGTCCCTTGAGGGGGGGGTTCTGTCATGGTTCCTGCATCCTCCTCCCCCTCACTGCCAGTAAATTTCCACTCACCTTCCTCTGACCTGCTCTACCTGCAAGCCCCTCCCACTGCTGCAGTCTGCCCTCCCCACAGCTGCAGCTCATCAGCAATCAACCCGGTATTTAAGACACTCCAGCCCACACAC
>NW_024697326.1:0-3026 GCF_008729295.1 Plectropomus leopardus | reverse complement strand
ATTAGATTTTTGACAGTAGTGTGCTTCTGTGTGTGTGTAAGCTTTCTTGTTCAAACATGACTATGCCGGGTCAGTTTTGTTGTTTCGTTGTTTTTCTGTCTGTTTGTTTTTTCCTGGTTTTGTGCAGAAGAACTGCACAGAGCCTTGATGTCAACTCCATCTAAAACCTTTGTGACCAAATGAAACCCTGACTGAGAGCCAGGCCTTATCTTATTTTACTGTTTTTCTCTAAAACATCGACAATACACAATTTTTGACATGCATTTCTATTTTCTGTATTTTCATTATCATGGATTGTGTGTAAAATTAGGCTATTGTTAATGTAGGATTTATGCATGAAGGTGATTTATCACTAATACACCTTAATGCCATAATCGGCAAAGCGTAATGGTGCAATATCATTATCAAATCATATCATAATCATTCATTCACAAAGATCAATAACAAACTTTAATATATCAGTGCAGACAAAAGCAAGTAGGCCTTCATACTTACAGCTGTTACATTAGCATATTACTGGCCATTGTTTTGCAATAACATGTACAAGAACACACAGTATACAACATATGGGTGTCCACATACTTTTGACCAGCCAGACAATTTGCCACTTCAACTGTGAAAATTAGTTTTTCCTTTTATTGTCTTGCTTTTGCTTTTTTTCCTCTAAATTCAGTGTCATTTTTGAATTATTCATTATGATTGAATTATAATTAGGCAGAAGCTGAATTACTTTTTGCCTTTAACTATCATGCAGCATTGAAACAAATTTATTTTGAAGTTATGTTTGCATCTTGTTCCTCGAGTCTGTCTCAACTCAACCATCTCCCTATTTTAGAAATGTTACTCTTTGTACACTAGAGGGCAGCATAGCATCACTTTTTGAATTCCTCCTTTATTTGCTGGCAATGCAGCACACAGGTGACTCTGTGTTTAGTTATCAGTCTTCTGCAAACAAAAGTAAAAAAGCAAATATTTCTCTTAAAAGAACAAAGTAAAAGCAGAAACAGACCTGCACCGTTTTGGGGCTTTAAAGTAAAACAGGAAAAACAAAAAGACGGATGTTTCATCAGTTTTAATAGTGTATGTCTGTGTTTTAATGTGGATCTTTTACAACATACAGAAATCACTACAGCAACATTTATGAGGACAAAGACCTTAAACATTTTCACTTACAGAACAGAATTTGCTCGATTTAAATAACTTTAAAGTAAATATTACAGGAGCTGTGTGTAAGATTTAAGGGGATTTGGTGGTGTCTAGCAGAGAGGATGGCAGACTGCAACCAGCTAAAACTTCTGCTTAAACTCCTAACTACAGTGGCCGACACGAAAACATGAATGTCCCTATCTGGAGTCAGTGTCCGGTTTGTCTGCTCTGGGCTACTGTAGCAACATGGTGATGTCCATTAACAAGGACCCACTCCCTATGTCGATAAAAACGGCTCATTGTAAGGTAACAAAAACACAACAAATCTTATTTTCAGGTCAATATACACTAAAGAAAAAAGATTTCTTATATTATACTCCATTTCTGCTTAAATATCCCCCTAAAACCTGCACAGTGAACCTGTAAAGAACGCACTGTTAACCCTTTCCCACATAGATTGACACCAGTTTTCTTGTGCTGCGTTCAAACATCTTGTACAAGCTAAATAACACTTGCAAATAGTCTGACTTATTTTATAACCACAGGGAGAAAAAAGGCAATGACCAACTTGGCAAGAAATGTTTCACAAACTGCAAAAAAAACAAACAAAAAACTAAAATTATGTTTTAAAAAAGAGGAAAGGATCATTAAAGAATAGTCCACAAATTAGGAAAACATGTAAAAAACTGTTTTTATTTCCAGCACTTTTTTCAAGGTCTATTATCTTGTAACTTTTTAAACTAATTTTTAATCATTTTATTTCTTTTTTTTTAAGTTTTATTTTTTTGTACGTTTTTAAACTATTTTTAATCATTTTAATATTTTCTTATGTTTTAATCTTTTTTAAGTTTTAAAACTATTTTTCTTACTAAATTCTGTCTTTGTTTGATTATTTTTCTTTCTTTTTTTAAAATAAGTTTTCAGGCCATGTCTTGTTATGTTTTTTAACAAGTGTTAACTATCTTTCTGTCTGTTCCGTCCCGTCTTCTTTCTTCTCTTCCTCTTTTATCTTTTCACATCCATGTTTGTTTTTTAACACAGAAGACAATCAGTGAACCAATATAACCTTTTGCTGTTCCTGTATCATCAAACCTAATGCTGCTCATTTCCCTGGCTGCTGTTCAGCTTCTGCTAATAGAAAAAGAAAGAAAAATCTAAATGGAAGCCTACAAAGAACCCACGAAAGAATAAGGATGAATCTGAATGAACTTCTTTATCTCGTGGAAACGTTTTGAAAATGAATCCACGTCTAGGTATTATTTTCCTGCCCCGGTCTGACATGCAAACAGTGCTGTCTGAATATGAATAACTGTGTCTCAATCTGAAATACTTTCTTATTAGCCTGAATAGAAGCCTTGCTCACGACACAATAACTCACCGACTTGAGGAGTTGTATTTCTGAGCTGAGCGCCTCTCGCAGCCGCTCCAGCTCTCCTTCTTTATGCATCTCCAGCTCCTTTCTCAGCCTGGTAAACAAATGAAAGCCGTGTCAGTAAGTGAAGGAGCGGCAAAGAAAAGAGCAGAAAAAAACTCATGAAAAGGAGCAACTTGTAAAGAAAAGCGTCAGCATTTTTGCTTCTACATATTGAGTTTAAACCCACTGATGCTTTTTCTTTGTATGTCTACACTCTGTTTTATCACTGAGAAAATAAACAAAACCAAATAACCTAAAACTGAAACCTATCTTCCACAATGGTTTTCATGCAGACAGTAGATGGGTTTCCATTAACCCTAAAACTGTGCAAATTGAAATTGCAAATACAAGGTACAAGGTAGATTTACTAGTACTTTTTTAAACAGAAAAGTAAGTAAAAAAAAAAAGAATTACAATTTGTCCTTGATCCTGTTACATCTTTGGAGTTGAAGGATGAGTTGATTAA
>NW_024697325.1:0-832 GCF_008729295.1 Plectropomus leopardus | reverse complement strand
TGCGTAGAGGGAAAAGTCCTGGTTTATTGTCTTTGCGTGTGAAACTGGAGCTTTCAGGGTTGTTTCAGAGTATTCAATTACAGTTCAGCGGGTCTGGGACATGTAACAGAATGACTGAAGGCTGATGTCTGGCAGATTATGGGAGCCCTCCTCCCTCTCCTCCAAAAGATTTCTTGGTGACTCCACCGGGAAGCAACACTTCTTGATGTGCTGAAATTGTCCTGGCTGCAAGGAAAACATTCACGTGTCGTTTCTCTCCATCCATTTCAAACCAGAAATGTTTGGACATGATATTGGTCTTCTTTTTTGAACGCTTGATAAACTGTCCATAATTATCATAGTCCAACTCACCAATATAAAATGTGTGCTTTGTGAAAACACTTGTGCCCTTCCCTTCAGAGTGTTGGATGCAAAGTCTTTCCACTTCTGCTTCTTCACAAGACTCTGAATATTTGAGCAGTTTATGATTTTAATGTCAGATGCTGAGAGTATCCACCCATCAATTAATCGTTTACTGCTTTACTGACCCATCGCTGCTTTGCAACACATTTTGCGAGCTGCTTATGTGTTGGCTGCCACCAAGGGAAGAGTGCTGTCAAAAAAACAAGTTGTGTTAGTCATAAAGTTAGTCCCAACCCCCTTAAATCAGCAGCCTACTTAAGACCCCTGTGACATGAAGGCTGCCTTTCTCTTTGTCTGTGCCTGGTGGTTGCCACACGGTCATGTCTCTGAGTTTACTGTCTGCTGTGCACTGATGACCTGGTCGTCGTGGTGTCCATTAAAATGGATTTGAGTGGTGAATTGTTCCAGACTGATTGAAGTACATCAGGGT
>NW_024697324.1:0-282 GCF_008729295.1 Plectropomus leopardus | reverse complement strand
CACAGATTCTGGCTGCCACTGGAAGCCAGTGAAGAGAAATTAGCAGCGGGTGACATGTGCTCTTTTGGGCTGGTTGAAGACCAGACGTGCTGCTGCATTCTCGATCATCTGAAGAGGTTTGAATGAGCATGCAGGAAGACCTGCCAGAAGAGAGTTGCAGTAGTCAATGCGTGAGATCACAAGAGCCTGAACCAGAACCTGTGTGGCCTGTTGGGTCAGGAAGGGTCTGATCTTCCTGATGTTGTAAAGGGCATAACGACAAGACCGAGAAACTGAGGCCAC
>NW_024697323.1:0-218 GCF_008729295.1 Plectropomus leopardus | reverse complement strand
CTAAGTGCAACTCTCTCACTGTGTGCGTGCGTGTGTGTGTGTGTGTGCGCGCGTTGACACAAAGCACACTCCACTTATTGCCAGTAGTTACCCCCCCCACACACACACACACACACACACACACACACACACACACTCTGGTCCTGGGTGTTGGCTGTGCGAGTGGACGAGAGACCACAGGCACCCACAGAGAGAGAGAGAGAGAGAGAGAGAGAGAG
>NW_024697321.1:0-254 GCF_008729295.1 Plectropomus leopardus | reverse complement strand
ATAAAAAGTGCAACAGCCCGCTCCAGCGCGGACATGTAGGACAGCCCACTTTGGACCTTTGCTGGGAGGACATTTTAGTACCTGGACCTCTGTGAGTTTTAGTAGAATAGGTCCTCCAGCTGGTGATACTGTTCTACAGTATATTTGTCATGTTCAATGTCTGACAGAAAATAAATATTTAAACCAAAATTAACCTGATGATATCTTCATATCTCACTGAGGAGTCAAAGGAACCTTTAAGCTCAACAGAAATA
>NW_024697319.1:0-496 GCF_008729295.1 Plectropomus leopardus | reverse complement strand
CCCCCCCATACTTCCGTCTCTCCAACCCCTCTCTCTCTCACACACACACAGACACACACACTCACAGTGCTGAAATGATAGCCTACTGTTTCACTTTCCCCCAGTGGCCCTGTTTGTGTTTGTAAGCCACCTCATTTATGACTGCGGGACGAAAGGAGAGTATGTGTGTGTGTGTGTGTGTGTGTGTGTAGGAGTAGCTCTCTGTTTGCTGGCAGACGTGGGCTTCATCCTGTTCTCTCTCTGTAGCATCTATCACTCCATCAGTAGGTCAAGGACACAGTTACTGCTGGTAAGGAGGCCATGCAGTGTGTTTGTCCCCTAATCCCCCCCATACTTCCGTCTCTCCAACCCCTCTCTCTCTCACACACACACAGACACACACACTCACAGTGCTGAAATGATAGCCTACTGTTTCACTTTCCCCCAGTGGCCCTGTTTGTGTTTGTAAGCCACCTCATTTATGACTGCGGGACGAAAGGAGAGTATGTGTGTGTGT
>NW_024697318.1:0-402 GCF_008729295.1 Plectropomus leopardus | reverse complement strand
TTTTTATCCTCTGCTGCTACACACACACACACACACACACACACACATACACACACACACATACACATACACACACACATACACATACACATACACATACACATACAAACACACACACACACACACACACACACACACACACATACACATACAAACACACATACACACACACACACACACACATACAAACACACACATACACATGCACAAACACACGCGCATGCACGCACGCGCACACACACACATGCATGCACAAACACACACGCATATACACACACACAAATACAAGCACACACGCACACACACGCGTGCACAAACACACACAAGCACACAAAAACATGCACACGCACGCACACACACATGCACACACATGCATGCACAAACACACGAATACGCACAAGC
>NW_024697317.1:0-255 GCF_008729295.1 Plectropomus leopardus | reverse complement strand
CGTGAGCCGACAACACGTGTGTGAGCGTTGTCGGGGATCGAGCGGAGAGGTGGTCGAGGGCAGGCAGGGGTTCGGTTACCGGGAGGTCCGTCCACGGAAACAACAGTACCAGCAGGGAACAGGCAGGAGAATCGTCGAAGCAGAGCAGAGAGGTCTTTACCAGGGAATCCGACAGATTTCCGGAATGCCGAAACTGAGCACGTGGTCGGGGACAGAAGGCAGGTAGGTTCACGAGGAGTCAGGCGAGGAGAGCAG
>NW_024697316.1:0-297 GCF_008729295.1 Plectropomus leopardus | reverse complement strand
TTCTTCTTTTATCAACATTAACGAGGCTGCAGCTTTTCTGACTGAAATTATTGTGGTTATTGTTATTATTATGTAATTTTCTTTAGTATTTAATCGAGCCATTATGTAAAATCAATAGACACATACGTCAATACGACAACAGGCTCAAATTTAAACTTTTCTTGTGCTGCATTCAGACGCCTTTCATAAGTATTTATGAGTCTGAACTCTCAAAAAGAAGATTTCTTTCAAATTATGAGAAAAATGTAAATGAAAGAAGTTAGCAGATTCATTTTTTTTTAAAAGCTAGGGAAAAGC
>NW_024697315.1:0-1964 GCF_008729295.1 Plectropomus leopardus | reverse complement strand
GATAATCTCTCATAATCATGTTAGCCTAATACTGGCGACCTAAAAAAATACTTTAATTCATTTAATTTAATTAATTTAATTCTTTTTTTTCTTCTCAAAATCTAACTAGGGAAAGCTTAGGATGAAAAAACTTTTTTTTTTTTTTTAAAGTGTTCTGGACAAAATAGAGAGAGGATATAGTCAAACATGTGACAGATAAGGGAGTGTTTGTTATTTAGGAGGGGGAGGGGACATGTTAAATAACTCTGACTGGGGAAAGACATGTTTTTAAATAAAAAAAATAATTTAAAATCACTCATGAAGAGCATTTATATCGCATTTTATCGATAATGAACATGATTTCCCTAATATTGACCAAAATAGCACCCCGAAGCAACCCAAAGCATGGCCGTAGCCATGGAGTCAACATTGGGGCGACCCATTTTTTTGTGGGGGTCTTTCCCCAGAAAGAAATTTAAAATTTGACAGCCAATTTAAACCCAATTTTTTTATTTTTAAAGTTTTATGCTTAAAAAGGCGTTTGCTAACGTGGCTAAATCGGATAACAGTGTTTGTCAGGGACGTTAGACGTCATCACTTCGGACACAGAAACTCATTAAACTCACTTGTCCACCTTTACAGCTTTACAGTCGCGCTTAAACTTGTAGATTTACGTGTTTATGATATTTTGCGATCATGTTTTTACAGCGTTTGTAGTTGTGACGTTTAAGTCGTGCGACCACAGTGTAGTTCGTATATAGTCTAACAATAGCATTTTGCTTCTGGCTTCATTTACGCTTCAAAAAACAAAAGTGGTGTTCATCTGTGAAGATTATCATGCTGAACAAAAGTATCACAAACTCTTTTTCACAGAGCTTATTTTTATTAACCGAAAATCCCATTCAAATATCCCGCAAGGTTTTTGACAAGAGAACCAGTGTGATGCTAACTTCCTGAGTCCAAGTTGACATTTGTGCCAAATTTGAGGAAATTCCCTTAAAGCCTTTTTGATATGTCGCCTTTAGGAGAATGAAACTGATGCAAGGTCATGGTGACTTTGACCTTTGAGCACCAAAATCTAATTAGTTCATGACTGAGTCCAGTAAATGTTTGTGCCAAATCTGAAAAAAAAAAAATCCCCTAAGGCGTTCTTTAGATATTCATGAGTATGAGACAGATGAGGTCACAATGACCTTGACCTTTGACCTATGACCACCAAACTCTAAGCAGTTCATCCTTAACTTAAAGTGGAAGGTTGTGCCAAATCTGACGAAAAACTGCCTCCAGGCGTTTCAGGGACATCGTGTTCCTGAGAAAGTGACGGACAGACAACCCAAAAACATATTGCCTCCAGTGATTGTTACCGCGGAGTCTTAAAAATGACCCCAAAACATCAGCAACAAGCAGAGCGAGCGGCCAGTTTCTGCTTGATAAGACCTGGTGGAAATATCTCAAAACTAGTGTGAAGAAACACTTGGAAAAGAGAGAAACATGTTTTGTATTTTGCTTAACAACTGGATTATTTCCTAAAAAAACATCTGCCACCTTCTCCCCTCAGCAGAAAGAAAGAACAGTAGCTCCAGGCTGCCGTCCAGGTTTATTTAACGAAGACAATCCAAACAATGAACGGTGGCCAGTTTCTCTGCTGGAGGCCTCTGTTTGTTTTCTCTCTGCTGGATTCAAAGTTCCCTAAAGCACCACTGGATGGCTCTAGTCGACAAATAGCTTCAGAAAACAGCTTGATGCACAACTGGAGCCCCAAAGTTCACACTCCTCACCACAGGTGGAGAGTCTGTCTGATGAGTCCTGTCATCTGAGTTTCCAAAAAGTGAGTTTTTAAACATCAGAGGCAATATAAACCAATCATTTATCAGCCATATGTGACCTTTTTTTGGATTTACAGTATGTTACACAGTTTTTTGTCTTGTGATAATGACAGTGTCCTGAGTATTATGAAAGGACCTAAAGAGAACCTATCATTATTA
>NW_024697314.1:0-679 GCF_008729295.1 Plectropomus leopardus | reverse complement strand
GTGTGTGTGTGTGTGTGTGTGTGTGTGTGTGTATGTACACCTGTGTTCTAAGTGACTGTCAGCGAGGCCCCGGATCACGCTGCAGCTCCACCGCACGCCGCCGCCATGTGGCTTCAATTGTTGGTTGGCTTACTGACGAGCCAGCACACACACACACACACACACACACACACACACACACACACACACACACACACACGCACGCACAAACTCAGAGCTAATCTGTCTAAATAGCAGAGTAGGAAGTCATCACACTCTGTTCAGGCCTTTAAACCAATAACAGTGACAGAATCTGATAAGCAGCTGTGTGTGTGTGTGTGTGTGTGTGTGTGTGTGTGTGTGTGTGTCTGTGTGTGTGTGTGTGCTGGCTCGTCAGTAAGCCAACCAACAATTGAAGCCACATGGCGGCGGCGTGCGGTGGAGCTGCAGCGTGATCCGGGGCCTCGCTGACAGTCACTTAGAACACAGGTGTACATACACACACACACACACACACACACACACACACCACAGGAAGAATTGTTTAACCCTTTGAAACATGCACTGACATGGATTTAGCAAAAAATAGTTCAAATTCTGTTGCAAAATAATAAAATTACTCCAAAACACAGAGTTATGAGAAAAATATTTTTAAAATTCCAGTAAAATTCCTTTTTACAATTACAATATTTTTACATTT
>NW_024697312.1:0-352 GCF_008729295.1 Plectropomus leopardus | reverse complement strand
GTGTGTGTGTGTGTGTGTGTGTGTGTGTGTGTGTGTTACCTTGCAGGGGAAGGGCAGTGTGGAGGCCACCTTCTCCATGGCCAGGTTCCGGATGTTGGGGCTGAGGGCGGCCCTGCAGGTGGGGCAGCAGGTGAGCTTCAGCCTGCAGGTGTTACAGAGCAGGTGACCCGCGGGACACTGCAGGATGGGCGGCAGCACGTAGTCGAAGCACACCGGGCACTCGAACAGCGCCGCGAGCTCCGGGGACTGCCCCGGACCCGGACCGGGACCCGGACCCGGACCCGGACCCGGCGGGCCGGCCGCGGGGCTCAGGGAGGCGGCGGCGGACCCGGACCCGGAGCTCACCCCGACG
>NW_024697311.1:0-374 GCF_008729295.1 Plectropomus leopardus | reverse complement strand
CACACACTCTCTCTCTCTCTCTCTCTCTCTCTCTCTCTCTCTCACACACACACACACACACACAGTAGTACTATACATCACAGGGCCCTCAGTAATGTTACTCAGTCTCTAACCATTAAAGCAATACTTTAACTCCAAGTGATCATTTGTACATCAGTTACTCAGCCAGAAAACTTAGTTTTTCCAGCAATCGTTCACGCCAAATGCAAAAACTGAGGAAATTCTTGATGAACTGAAGTCAAAACTATATAAAAACAACAGTTTACAAACTCTCACAAACTGCTCATGCAGGTTTTTAAACAAGGTAAATCCACTAAATATCAATAGATTTGTTTCCCATTGCCAGCAGACCAGAGCTGTGTACACAGCTCTGG
>NW_024697310.1:0-557 GCF_008729295.1 Plectropomus leopardus | reverse complement strand
TGTGTGTGTGTGTGTGTGTGTGTGTGTGTGTGTGTGTGTGTGTGTGTGGGAGAGAAAGAGAGAGAACAGGAACAGTGTTGTAATTGAAAGTGTATTGTAGGCTTATATATGCATATGCTGAGGGACAAGCGTTCTCACACGGATCAGCAGACAGAGAGATTCTGTTGCAGTACACTCATGCGTACCGCTGTTTATCTACACATTCAAATCATTTATGTGATGGCATTTCTACACAGCGTGACACAATTACATCTCCTCTTTATCGGAGCTCCACACCGAACAAACACTCAACTATAGACAATAACTTAAAGAAGAAGCTGATATTGTCTGAGCTGATTACTATGAGGGAATTTAAGTCACTTTTAAAAGATCGAGAAAATATCGCTCACTCAATGCGACTGGTCCTCTAATTCTGATATTGAAAATTGCACATATGAATGTATTTGACTGTTTTGTGATGCATTTGAGGTTGTTCTTGCACTTTGTAATGTGTGATAGTTGTATTTTTCTGCTGCCCTCTTAGCCAGTTCGCTCTCTGAGTCTTACAAAGTATATAT
>NW_024697309.1:0-619 GCF_008729295.1 Plectropomus leopardus | reverse complement strand
TCTCTCTCTGTCTCTCTCTCTGTCTCTCTCTGTCTCTCTGTCTCTCTGTCTCTCTCTCTGTCTCTCTGTCAGGCAGCCAATCACGTGCGAGCTCTCGCCTCCTGTTTTCCTCTCGCCTCGACGCCAATCAGACCGCTCGCACTGTGCGCACACCACGGCACGCTGCCACGAGCGCCGCCGACAGCGGGAGGCACGGCGGAGGGCACGAGCCGACACACACACACTAACACACACACAGTCACACACACACACACTCTCACACACGCTCACACACACACACACACACACACTCACACTCACACACGCTCACACACGCACACACACTCACGCACACACACTCACACACACTCACACTCACACACACACTCACGCTCAACACGCTCACACACACACTCACACACACTCACACACACTCACGCTCAGACACACACGCTCACACACACACACACTCACGCTCACACTCACGCTCACACACACACACACACACACGCTGACACACACTCACGCTCACTCACACACACACTCACGCTCACACACACTCACGCTCACTCACACACACACTCACGCTCACACTCACGCTCACACACACACGCTCACACACACACACACACACACACAC
>NW_024697308.1:0-957 GCF_008729295.1 Plectropomus leopardus | reverse complement strand
TGAATGAGGACAGAAAAATAACAACAGCAACAACAACAGCAACAACAACAACAACAGCAACAGCAATAACAGCAACAGCAACAACAGCAACAGCAATAACAGCAACAGCAACAACAGCAACAACAACAGCAACAACAGCAACAGTAATAACAGCAACAACAACAGCAACAACAACAGCAACAACAACAGCAACAACAGCAACAGCAACAACAGCAGTAACAGCAACAGCAACAACAACAACAGCAACAACAACACAACAACAGCAACAACAACAACAGCAACAACAGCAGTAACAGCAACAGCAACAACAGCAACAACAACAACAGCAACAACAGCAGCAATAACAGCAACAACAACAACAGCAGCAACAGAGGTAATCAGCCAAACTGTCATGACAATAATCCAGCTGTAATAAACAGCCGATATTTAAAATCTAGCAAAGCTAAAATATGCAAAACATCTCAGAAAGCGAGCGCGCACTCGCAGCTTCACACAGAGTTCAGCGTGGGGACAGAGAGCGGAGGTAAAAAGTTTACGGAGAGGGAGAGCCGGGACAAACAGTCCGCCTCGGGGAGAAACTGTTCCACTTTGTGCCGTTAACAGAGGAATCTCAGTCAGGCACTTACTTCATTCTGCCGCTCCTAATCAAATCATGAAACTTTAACTCCTCTGAAAATGACAATAATGTCTGCAAACACATGCACATGCACGCTGCAGAAACAAACAGCCTGATGCAGCAGTCAGAGTCCAGTTTTGGGGAAATGTTCCGGTAAATCGCAGCAGTAACCACATTAAAGCTCCGTGTCACGGACCTACAACGGCACCGCGCGTCTCTGCTGCCATGTAAGACCCACTTTCTCACTCATTTCCTGTCAGATGGAGGCAGAATTGTCCGGGCTCACTTGTGTTTAATTGTGTGTGTGTGTGTGTGTGTGTGTGTGTGTGTGTGTGTGTGTG
>NW_024697307.1:0-206 GCF_008729295.1 Plectropomus leopardus | reverse complement strand
AGCCTGTTTTTTCTGACCCTGAAGTCTAGGGGTGTCAACGTTTCTACGCGTGTAAACGGGACTTCTAACCGACGTGTACCCGGTTACACGATTTATGATCTTTTTCTATCGCAGTTGCACTATATAACCACTAGATGGTTCTGTCTCCATTCAAATACCTCCTAATCTCATTAAATCAAAGCCATTCCAGTAGTTAGTTATCGCAC
>NW_024697306.1:0-298 GCF_008729295.1 Plectropomus leopardus | reverse complement strand
AAAAGCATGTATTTTCTCCATATGCCAAATATGGTAAAAAAAAAAAACAACAACAAAAAAAAAAAGACGTCATTAAGTTTAAAATAGTCAAAATGACAAATTCCAAGTCAAAATGTAACTGAATGTAACTATTTTTAGTTTCAGTTTTTCAGTTAGTTTTAGTTTTAAAAATTCACTGGCGACACTCAAATACACAATCTTACAAAAAATTCACACCCTATGAATGAACACAGACAAAATTATCAAAAAAATGAAGCGTGAAAAGCACCTCAAAAGCATCAAACAGTCCCTAAGGATT
>NW_024697305.1:0-554 GCF_008729295.1 Plectropomus leopardus | reverse complement strand
TTAAACCAGGCGGGTAGAAAAGCGTTTTCCCCACAACACCCCCCAAAGCTCTTGCTAACACGTGCTAACATTCGTTAGCACGTATTAGCAAGAGCTGGAATGCATGCACTCCGCTAGCTAACTTAGTTAGCACTGCTAGTCTTGGCGAATGCTGCTGTTGGCTGTATGTCCAAAATTAACCATTAACCAAAGCGTACGCGACGTCACGGGCTTATTATAAAATGTGACTTCAAAAACTTTGCTTACCCTTATACAGTTGTAGCTGTTACCGCCAATGTCAACCGAACGGCCGGTCAAAACCTGTTTAGCCTGACAATGGCTGTGTTCGAAATCATCCACTCATTCACTCACTCCCTATCCACTACATCGTGTAGTGAACTACACTACACGGTAATTTCCTGAACGTGGTTGCGTCAGCAGATGCGCCATGGTTATTCAACTATAAATACCATCATACTAAAAAATACAAATGTAATGTTCAATCAGGAATGACAAATATGAATTCTGAAATTTCTTTTATTGATGAATATGCACCACTAGAATATATCCCATCC
>NW_024697304.1:0-2061 GCF_008729295.1 Plectropomus leopardus | reverse complement strand
TATATATATTATGCTGTTAGTTTTTTGCATCACCACTTCCCCCTCATAAATAACGAACAGTCCCTACAAACTAACCTTATAAAAATACATATAGCTTCCACATCTGCTACACCTCAATGTCAAATTATGCTTATTGTATGTTAAAGTAGCTCACCTTGTCGTCCTCAATAACAGGAGATGGAAAAGCCTCTGGCCCTGCGGCAATGCCTATCTCGTTGCTATAACAACGGCAGCGCATGTGGATGCAGCAGCCAGTACCTCTTCAAATCCTTGCTACTTTTTTGATGTATTTTATTCCTTTTTTTCAACACCATGACCCCTTCTGCTGAAGCACGACTTATCTATGACAGAAAAGCACTTATAAACAGCAGGAATAGTTGTGTTGGTTTTGGACTGAACTCAGCAGACTGCGAGAGGATCCCCACCGGTGGCATGTGCCCAGGAGCAAGTAAGACCAGAGGGGAGAAACAAAACTGAAAGCTGAATGTAGCAGGATCAAGGACAAAAATAATTCATTTTTTTTAAACTTGGTTTAAAAAATGACCAATAAATCTACCTTCTACCTTCTTCTACCTTCTCTGTGGCCAAAGACCGGCGCAAATTCTGCCGGCACATTTGCTTTGCTTTCTTCTAGTGCTGTTACAGAGGAGCTGCAGGTTTTTTTTTATAATCTCCTGTTATTAAAGATGACAAGGTGAGCAACTAACATTACTAGAAGCATTCACTTCACACTAAGGCATTGCAGATCTCACCATAAAAAACTTTCACCCTCTAACTATTATATATGTCCATGCTAAATTTAGCCCTTGAGCTAGCAGCACAAGGTGACTTGGCTCAACATGGCTAATGTTAGCAAAGATGTTGTTACCATGTATTAGCATTGTCTTTGCACTAGCTTAAAAACAGAGGCTTCAAAAGGCAACATTGTTAATGCCAGATGCTCACAACTAGGGTAGCAAAATTCCATTTTTCAAATGGATCAGTTTTCAAAGTTGGTAACTTTCCATGGGATTTAACGGGAATTTATGGGAATTAACAGGAATTTATGGGAATAAATGGGAATAAATCTGGAATTTAGTAAATTGAAGGTTGGCCTTTAACAGGGATTTTAAATATAGTTGGGGAGAAAGCAGGTGCTAACAAGTGGCTAAATGGGACTACAGTGTTTGTCCGGACATTAGATGTCCTTACACTGGACACAGAAACTCATTAGACCCACTTGTATGCCTTCACAGCTTTACAGAGTCACACTCGAACTTGTTGATTTATCTGCTTATAATATTTCTCAATCACGTTTTAACGTTGTGATGTTTAAGTCATGCGACCGTGATGTAGTTCGTGTATAGCCTAACAACAGCTTTTTGCTTCTGGCGATTTCATTTGCTTCAAAACTCACAAAAGTGGTATTCATCTGTGAAGATTATCAAGCTGAACAAAACGTGTAAATCTCATAAACTAAACCAGTGCGATGCTTACTGCCTGGTTGGCCTACAAATATATATCATCCCTTCACCACTCTATATCTTTGCTATTCCTCAATCACATGCACATAGTGCACTGCCCACTGCAGCTGTATTGAGGCCATGCCCCCTGCGTGTACTTTGCATTCCTCCATCACATGGACAGATGATTGGACTATTGAGGCCACATTTTTGAGCCCCGAGCACAAGACAATTGAAGCCACACGTTTGAGCCTGTGGACTACATAAAGTGAGGTAAGTATTGATGATATTATGGGATAAATATATTTGATTTATGGTATTAATGTTTCATTTGCAAATATCACATGAAAATGTATTCATACAGTAGACTAAATGTAAGCTATAGCTAGCACCATTTCATTGACCATTTAAGAGGCTATCTTAAGAGGCATGATCTTATTATGATGCTAGCTACCTCAAATGTGATACTGCTTTTTCTACCTCCTGCAAGATTTTTTTCTGTACATCAATTGTAAAGTATTTTGAAGACCATTCCAGGTGTTTGGCTAGGCTAACTAGCCAATAATTTATCATTTATATATCTGTTCATGCCATTGCATTAGTATTTTTACAAGCTGTT
>NW_024697303.1:0-317 GCF_008729295.1 Plectropomus leopardus | reverse complement strand
ATGTCAAATTTCGACATGTCCCAAATACGCCTGAAAACGACATATTAGACCTTGTAGAGACGAGTTATAGTATACAAAGTGGAGAAAAAGGCCAAAAACTTCATAATTTAGCATGACTAAAAAATTGTAGAAAATACCATACTTTATTATGTCGAAAAATGTCAGATTTGACATGTCCCAAAGATGCCTCAAAACTACATATTATACTTTGTAAAGATGTGTCATGGTATGCAAAGTGGAAAAAAAAGGCCCAAAACTTCAGAATTTAGCATGTCCAAATAATCGTCAAAAACGGCATACTAAAGTATGTCGAAAAA
>NW_024697302.1:0-597 GCF_008729295.1 Plectropomus leopardus | reverse complement strand
ATTTTGGCTTAGGTGGGGGACATACAACTTGTAAAGGTAGTATTTTAAACACAAAAAGTCAGATCCCAACCAGCCCTCTTAAAAAAATACAGTCCCGTAACACCAGCACAGAAGCTAAGCAATGTACTGTT
The DNA here is from genome assembly GCF_008729295.1 of Plectropomus leopardus. NCBI lineage: Eukaryota > Metazoa > Chordata > Actinopteri > Perciformes > Serranidae > Plectropomus > Plectropomus leopardus. The sequence continues at coordinate 466 of NW_024697302.1, read as the reverse complement.
GTGGATGGTTCTGCAGCAAAACATATTTTAGTCAACTGAAAAAATCATTATCAGTTGAAGTGTACACTATATTTGAATATTTTATCCTCTTCATCTTCGACAGTATTTGATGGAGGCAGCAGTAGCAACACTGTCATTTATTGGAGTAAAATGAAAATGAAAATGATTATTTTGGTTTTTTTTGACTAGACTCACCAGCTAGTGAGTCTGGTGTTTCAGATATAACGGCTTAAAATCCCTGCTGCTAGGGCTGCAGCTATCGAATATTTTAGTAATCGAGTATTCTACTGAAAATCCCATCGATTAATCGAGTAATCGGATAAAACATATTTTTGTTTAGTTAAAGAGCAATTATAAATATACATGGGACAATAAGACATTTCACCTAACAATGAACCATTGGTTTCCTTTTTTAACTACCCAGTTAGCTTTATTATGTTTTTATTTTCCACCCTCATCACTCTGC
>NW_024697301.1:0-427 GCF_008729295.1 Plectropomus leopardus | reverse complement strand
TCATATACTTTTCATATACTTTCATATACATAACTTTTCTCAATATAGTATATGATGAACTTTTTTTTTCACTTTTTTACCATATTATACTATGATCATTTTCCAACATACCATACTGACTAGTCTTATTTTGCGCTTTTTTAAAATACTATACAGCAGGGGTATTCAACTAAAATTCAGAGGGGTCCAGTAGCTAAAATTTCCTCCCAGCAAAGGTCCGAACCTCATACCTTAAATCAATATCAGGATTAATTGAACATTTTTACCTTGATTGCTATTAGTGAATTATTGTTTTGCTTTTTCTGATTTGCTATACTATGAGTTTTTTTGGACTTATTATAATGTGACTTTTTTGCACTTTCTCGACTTGCTATACTATGGCATTTAGTACTTTTTTCAACATACTATACTTGGACTGATGAGTTAA
>NW_024697300.1:0-357 GCF_008729295.1 Plectropomus leopardus | reverse complement strand
GGTGGTGGGCTCCTCTATCTCTGGGGCTGAGGTTGCCGAGTTGGTCAAAAAGCTCCTCGGTGGCAGGGCCCCGGAGGTGGACGAGGTCCGCCTGGAGTTCCTCAAGGCCCTGGATGTTGTGGGGCTGTTGTTGCTGACACGACTCTGCAACATTACAAGAATCGGGGGCAGTGCCCTTGGATTGGCAGACTGGGGTGGTGGTCCCTCTTTTTAAGAAGAGGGACCGGAGGGTGTGTTCCAACTACAGGGGGATCACACTCCTCAGCCTCCCTGGTAAGGTCTATTCAGGGGTACTAGAGAGGAGGGTCCGCTGGATAGTCGAACTCCGGATTCAGCAGGAGCAATGCGGTTTTTGCC
>NW_024697299.1:0-268 GCF_008729295.1 Plectropomus leopardus | reverse complement strand
CAGAGAATGGTCCGAAAAAGAGAAAATATTCAATGAGCGGCAGTTCTGTGGGTGAAAATGCCTTGTTGATGCCAGAGGTCAGAGGAGAACGGCCAGACTGGTTCAAGCTGATAGAAAGGCAACAGTAACTCAAATAACCACTCGTTACAACCGAGGTATGCAGAAGAGCATCTCTGAACGCACAACACGTCGAACCTTGAGGCAGATGGGCTACAGCAGCAGAAGACCACACCGGGTGCCACTCCTGTCAGCTAAGAACAGGAAACTG
>NW_024697297.1:0-382 GCF_008729295.1 Plectropomus leopardus | reverse complement strand
TCTTATGCTGCACGTTAACTCTTGAAACCTAGATTTACACCAGTTTTCTAGAGAGAGAGAGTACATTAACTTTCATGCTTCCCTAGGCCAAAGAGCTCATCTCCTGCACTGTGACTGTAATTCACACGCACACCGATGCACACACACACACACACACGCACACACGCACACACGCGCACACACACACACACACACACACACACACACACACACGCACACATGCACACACGCACACGCACACACACACTGTTGCTTTCAGGGATCCAGCTCAGCACACACAATTACTTTTTTCTCACTGTTCCTCTGTCTCTCTAATGCACGCTCACACACACACTCTCTTATTCTCTCAAATACACACACTGCTCTGTAAGATACACAAAAT
>NW_024697296.1:0-440 GCF_008729295.1 Plectropomus leopardus | reverse complement strand
ACACGCCCACTGCACCTGAGGTTGACTTCTCTCTCTCTCTCTCTCTCACACACACACACACACACACACACACACACGCACACACACACAGACACACAAACACACAAACACACTTGACGCTGCATCTGCAAACAGAGTCTGCTGAGCTCGGTGAGTTAATCATTCAGAAAATAATTAAAATCAATAAAGCAGAACAGATTGAATGAAAGGAGAAAAAAAAAACAACAACCACCACGGGCTGATGAGGAGTCCTGACCAGAGAGAGGGACAGAGAGACAGAGAGAGAGACAGAGAGAGAGAGAGAGAGAGAGAGAGAGACAGAGAGAGAGACAGAGAGAGAGAGAGACAGACAGAGAGACAGAGAGAGAGACAGAGACAGACAGAGAGAGAGAGACAGAGAGAGGGACAGAGACAGAGAGAGAGAGACAGAGAGAGAGAGA
>NW_024697295.1:0-330 GCF_008729295.1 Plectropomus leopardus | reverse complement strand
TTCCTGAAAATGAGTCTTTGGTGAATAAATGTGTGACAGTAACCTGCCGGAAACACCTGGGAGACTCTGAAATAACACGTCTGAGTAACAAGTGATCCTCGGTGGCTCTGCAGCTTCAGACTTTGTCCCCGCAGGCCGCCGTACCCCTCCGTGACCTTCAGTGGATCTGATGTGAGTCAGCAGCTGTGAGACCAGATTCTTCTGTTCAAGCAGATTATTGTAATCGGAGCTTGTTTCAGTCAGAAATATCAGAAAGACAAAGATCCAAAGATTTAACCCTGTGAAAGCTGAGCTATGACGCGGCCCACAAATTTACACAAATGATTTTGT
>NW_024697294.1:0-241 GCF_008729295.1 Plectropomus leopardus | reverse complement strand
GCTCTATAACAAACCCTAGCTAGAAAGCTTACACACAAACACTACAAAATTTTTTTTAAAAATGGAAATCACGTCTGTCCTTTAAAACTGTGGATCCTGCCGACAACGCCAGATTGTGGCAAGGCGAGCGGAATCAAAAGGTTGCTGACAACGCCACCTGGGGGCTTTCACCCCAGGATATAACAGGACTTCATAAGTTACCAGTTTTCGATTTGAAACAAGGCACGCAGGTCAAAATAAC
>NW_024697293.1:0-1142 GCF_008729295.1 Plectropomus leopardus | reverse complement strand
TGGGTTTATTATAATTATTGTTGTTGTTAGTACAAGTTTTTTTTATTTTTATTATTTATATTTTTTAGCAGTAGAAGGAGGAATATTATTATTAGTAGTATAAGTAGTCGTGGCAGTATTAGGATTATTAATATTAATATTTTTAGACTTAAACTGACCCACAGAAGAAGTAATATTATGAATATTAATAAATAACATTTGTGGATTCAAAATGGGCGCTGCTGAATTGTGAGGGTCTAGTTGTGTATTAGTCGTTTGCTGTTGCTATGACAACAACCCAAAACAAGGGACACACTTAGATGTTGTCTGTGAAGGAATAAGTGTGATTGATCAATGATTGTCGAAATGAAAATAAAATCATGAAGTGTTTGATGAGATCTTCGATCAAATGGAAGCATTGTGCCAACAAACAGCCTGTGATGCTTGTATTTCTGTATTTTAGACATTTTTTTATATTTCATCCCGTTTTTCCTTCATGTTTTTAGTTCTCGTGATTTTTTGAAAGATTTGATTTTTTTTTTTGTAAAGTTTGTGGAATCAAATCATACAATATCAAATAAAGACGTTGATTATTGAAGAGCAACAGTTTCACATTGTTTTCATTTCTCAGGTTTTCAGTCTTTACTGTAAACAGTCCAAACAAATTCATTATGTCTTCACTGAATCTGGTCTTCACTTTGTTTCTTGTTGACAGGTAAGTCCTAAAAGTGTTAAATTTTACCTTGACATGTTTCGACTGCCGTCATCCTGCAGTCTTCCTCACAAGAATCACGTGATGTTACTGTGACGTGTGTTATCAGCTGTTTAGGAGCAGGTGTGGTCCACCTGTCTGGTCCTGACGGGTCGACCACGCCCCCTGCTGTCCGACTGACTCTTGAGGATGGTGTCCCAGGTGTGAGGCAGCACACGTGTGTGTGTGTGTGTGTGTGTGTGTGTGTGTGTGTGTGTGTGTGTGTGTGTGTGTGTGTGTGTGTGTGTGTGTGTGTCCCAAAAAACTGTAATGGGGAAAAAATGGTTGAAACCTCAGGAAGAGTGATTGAGGAGGGATCCCTCTTCCAGGACGGACACACGAGTGATAGATGTCTTAAATAACAATTAAATTACAGTAATGACATAAAGGAAAGAGAAAGAGAGAGAGAGAG
>NW_024697292.1:0-566 GCF_008729295.1 Plectropomus leopardus | reverse complement strand
GATTTCGGGTATAATTATTTAAAATGACATATTATTTTAATGCTGTTGTTATACTACCTCTTTCTTATTAGAATTTACATTTACAACTGTTTTTAACATCTGTCCCATCTGTCACAGAAAACTGCCATTTGGGATATTGCTGCCACGGTATTATTTGTATTGTCACCGCAAAAATAAATAAATAGAATAAAATTAGAAGCTGTAAACGCCTATGACTTTTTTTTTTTTTAAAAAAAAACGTGATTATTATTGTGTTCATGTTTTTTTTTCATTTAAAATATGAATAATAAATGTAAGTGTATAATGGTGTCTGGAGATAAAACTAAACATTATCTTGTGAGCAAATGACTAAAAACAATTTAACTGGCATTATGTAACGCAGACTATTTGTACTACATCAATACAGCTTGTGAAAAAAACGTCATAGTTTTTTAAATAATTTGATTAATAATAATTAATCTTAGTTTTTCTTTTCCTTTTTAAAAAAGAAATAATTTGCTATTTTTCATGTTTTGTTTTTATTATATTCTCCTAAAAGAGGGTTATAAAGGTTATTAGATTTTTAA
>NW_024697291.1:0-209 GCF_008729295.1 Plectropomus leopardus | reverse complement strand
GTGTGTGTGTGTGAGTGTGCGTGTGTGTGTTTGCGCCATTGGTTTGGGGCTGTCATTGGCTGTGACAGAAAAGCGTTTGATTACCTGTGCATGCTTGCTTTTTCGATCCTGAACGCTTGAGTTAGAAAGTCTCGAATTGTGTGCATGAAAACACACACGAGTCACACACACACACACACACACACACGCACACATGCATGCACACACAC
>NW_024697290.1:0-708 GCF_008729295.1 Plectropomus leopardus | reverse complement strand
GAGGGGAAATTTATTTCACAAGATCCTCTCCAAGGCAAAAGGGCAGAGCAATGTGATTTCCACTGAAACTTTCAGCTCAAATTTAACGAGTAATGTAACACCAGCTGAAAATGTTTTCATGGACCTCCAGTGGGTTGATGTACTCATCTTGACGCAGTGAATTATGAGTTTGCTCGACATCTGTCAGGAACACTCAGGTGTGGTTACAGGTGCAAAAGACTTCAGGTGCTTGGTGTTAAGTTAATAAAATACACAATCCAAAGGGCTTACAAACATAAATGCAATGGGCCATTTATCAGTTTTAATACTTGAAAACAAGCACAAATTAATAGAAAAAGACACTAATACCAACAACAAACATAGGACAACCAAGAGGCAGCTTAATTTTCATATACCTAAAGTGGAAAAAGGTCACATTCACAGACACACACATACGCACAGTGTGTTTTGCCATTGAACTGTAAAGCTGTGTGTGTGTGAATGTGTGTGTGTGTATGCGTGTGTGTGTGTGTGTGTGTTTGTGTGTGTGTGTGTGTGTGTGTGCGTGTGTGTGCGTGTGTGTGTGTATTGAGGCAGTATAGCTGATTGTATTTCCTCTGCAGCAGCTGATAGCTTCTGTGACTGCCTGCACCTGTCACTGTATGTCTTGCCACACACGCACGTGCGCACACACACACACACACACACACACACACACACACACACACA
>NW_024697289.1:0-272 GCF_008729295.1 Plectropomus leopardus | reverse complement strand
TTTTAACTCACTTACACAGCCTCTGATACAGTCACTGATACTTGCATATTGTTGTTATCTGATATCAAGTTTACTCAGTCCCTTTAAAATATCAAGTTTAAATCAGTTGTTTGTCTTGCCTTGTGTTCATAGTAGTGAGGCTGAAGAAGGGAAAACGAGTCGAGATGAAACAGAGAGGGAGGTTGAGGCAGAAAGATCCAGAGTGTGAGGAGAGGAAAAGGTGAGGGAAACCGTTTGGAATTAGAAACAGGCAGAGTGAGAGAGAGAGTTGG
>NW_024697288.1:0-622 GCF_008729295.1 Plectropomus leopardus | reverse complement strand
GGTCAGAGGTCAGGTGAGCAGGTCAGAGGTCAGCAGGTGCAGCAGGTGTGGTCTGATGCTGATGTTCTGAGCGTTCACACGCACACTGACTCTGCAGTTCTTCACATTATATAAAGCTGCGTTATGTAACTACACTCTGAACACTGCTGAGTCAGACCTTCGTACGAACGCTGCCTCACTTTTTATTTCACCTCAAACAGAGAGGACGACTTCACGTCTTCATCTGTGACTCCCATTCACCCGAGTTCAAACTGACCGCACATTTACAGGAAGAACGTGACTTCAGATGAAATAATTTTAATCACATTTTGGTGCTTTCTCTGTGAAATATTCTGGATTACTTGTCACACGAATCTGTCTGTCCGGATTTTTTTTTAATATTTGATGTAAAGGTTTTTATTTCAGGCCATTTATTCTGTTTCCACTTCGCTGCGTTTCAGAAACACGATGACTTCTCCTCGTTTTATTTCTGTTGTTTCTTTTTTTCCTCCGGAGGCCGACTGAACGGAGCGGCAGAATAATGACTCACGTTGACCCACGAGTGTGTGTGTGTGTGTGTGTGTGCGTGTGTGTGTGTGCGTGCGTGCGTGCGTGTGTGTGCGCATGTGTGTGTGTGTGTGTG
>NW_024697287.1:0-758 GCF_008729295.1 Plectropomus leopardus | reverse complement strand
TGTGTGTGTGTGTGTGTGTGAGTGAGTGAGAGATCTGTGAGGACCATTTTCAGACTTAAGCAGTGAGAAATTTTTGGGAGAGTGAGGACATTTGGTGAGAGTTGGGATCGGGTGTTTAGCCGTGATACTGTTTAGAAAATGTGAAAACCTTAACAGCAACACCTTTTCAGACATATTGTCCTCACGTGGTCATTATGTGTGGATTATCTGAGTTCATAAATGCACTTGAGAACAGATGGAAATCAAACAGTAGATGGGATTCGTAGAGGTGGAACTTACTTACTGATTTAAATGATTTCTTTAAGCTCAGGTCATCAGAGTTCAGTTCAAAGATTCAGAGGCACTGACAACATAGTTTGTTCATTTTTTCTCCATAACTGAGCCCTCACATTGCCATTTAAATGCAGTTCAATGCATGCAACAGTAAGTGAACGCATCCCCTGTGATACGGCCAGATTTTCATCACTGGTTCTGGCTGTCTTCAGTTCAGTTGTACGCTCTCTTCATTTGTGGTCAAGGCTGTCACGTTCAGTTTAGCACAGAGCCAGACTCCTCAAGCGCTGAACATAAGTTTATGGTTTAGCATCCTGTTATTTATAACAGAGGAATTATTGTCTCTGTGGCTTTCACTGGTTTTTGATATGCTTCTGATGAAGAAGTGGCAAAGTAATGGTAAAAAGAATTGTTTGTACAGGTAACAAACACCTACATATGGCACTGATACTCGATTCTCATTCAGGACAGTGGTTCTAACGGCA
>NW_024697286.1:0-313 GCF_008729295.1 Plectropomus leopardus | reverse complement strand
CTTCACAAAAACATTTTTGTTTCTGTTCTTTTTTCCTTCGAAAATCTATTTTCCGGACTCTTTCGGGCTGCCGCCTGAAAACACGGGAAGTCTGGAAAAAGACCAAAAGACAGAAAGCGGGATAAGTGAAGATGAGCAGGAGGAGGAGGAGGAAGAGGAAGAGGAAGGAGAGGAAGGAGAGGAAGGAGAGGAAGGAGAGGACGGAGAGGAAGGAGAGGACGGAGAGGACGGAGGTCCAGTGTCACAGGGTTTAAAGAGGAGGAGGAAGAAGAAACTGAGACAACAACTGTGTGTGTGGAAGATGGAAATCAGA
>NW_024697285.1:0-309 GCF_008729295.1 Plectropomus leopardus | reverse complement strand
GAACACTTCACCAGGGAGGTGTCCGGGAGGCATCCTAAATAGATGCCAGAGCCACCTCATCTAGCTCTTCTCAGCGCGGAGGAGCAGCGGCTCTACTCCTAGCTTCTCCCAGATGACAGAGCTTCTCACCCTATCTCTAAGGGAGAACCCAGCCACCCTACGGAGGAGGCTAATTTCGATCGCTTGTACCCACGATCTTGTTCTTTCGTTCACTACCCAAAGCTCGTGACCATAGGTGAGGGTAGGAACGAAGGTCGACCGATAAATCAAGAGCTTTGCCTTTTGGCTCAGCTCCCTCTTCACCACGAC
>NW_024697284.1:0-423 GCF_008729295.1 Plectropomus leopardus | reverse complement strand
ATCAGTCAGAATGCACCGGTGGAAACACACAGGTCATTAGTACCTGGAAAAAAAAACACAAAGGGTGAGGGAGAAAACAGGGAAGAAAAAAAACACACAGCACTGTGCCCCTGCCTATCACGAAACAACTTGTCTCTACAAGCTATTCTAAGTAGTTTTCATGCTTTTTTAGGAGGGGTCAAATTTTCACTTTTTTTTAATATGCTATACTATTGCCTTTTTGGCCATTTTTTGGACATGCTAAATTATGAGGTTTTTGGCCTTTTTTGGTCTTTATTCCCACTTTGTTTTCTATGAAGCGTCTCTACAAGATATTCTAAGTTGTTTTCAGCCATTTTTGGAAGCGTTTAAAATGTGGCTATTTTCAACATACTATACTTTTGCCTTTTGGTCATTTTGAGGTTTTGGGCCTTTTTTTCCATA
>NW_024697283.1:0-322 GCF_008729295.1 Plectropomus leopardus | reverse complement strand
AATTTAAAAATCCAATATTCTGGCAGTGATTAATGGTGTAAGGGGGGGGCCTGAGGGTTTAGGGAAGGCATGTTTTTTTAAAAAAAAAAAAAATAAATTTTTTTTTTATCCCAAATTTTTTTTTTATCCCATAAAAATTGTAAAATCACCACAGTGATGTATTTAAGAATGACACAAATTCTTAAAGGGGAAAAACAAGATTTCTTTTTTTTTTTTTTTTTGCCAAAATCTTTTCTTTAAAAATTGCCAAAATAATAACTTGAAATTCTTTTCTAAAAAAAAAAAAAAAAAAAAAATGTCCAAAATTGATCAAGAAAATAAA
>NW_024697282.1:0-1042 GCF_008729295.1 Plectropomus leopardus | reverse complement strand
TAAAAATGTCATTGTATAGTATTAAAACATTAAAACGTCATAGGAAAGTCTGTCACTCAAAAATCAGCAAAAGTAATCAAAAACCTCATCGTACGGTATGTTACTCAAAAAAGAAAAAAAATGTCATAATATAGCATGTTGCTCAAAATTCATCAAAAGGTTATAATATAGTATGTCACTCAAAAATCATCAAAAACATCATAGTATAGTATTTCACTAAAAAATCATAAAAACTCATCAAAAATGTAACAGTATAGTATGAAGGAGGCAAAGACACACACCCCTGTCTACATCAGTGGAGCTGAGGTGGAGCAGGTGAACAGCTGTAGGTTCCTTGGAATTTACCATCACTGAGAACCTGTCTGGTCATCACACATCAGCACCCAGGTTAAAAAAGCACAGAAAAGGCTCTTTCTTAAACTATGTTTAAGAAAAATGACAATAAAGTTACCTTGTACCTTGTTCCTTGTAGTATCATCAATCATTGTCAGTGTCATAGTATAGTATGTCCCTCAAAAAACATTAAAAATCATCAAAAAAGTCATAGAATAGTATGTCACTTGAAAATGATTAAAAATCATCAAAAGCATCATAGTATAGTATGTCGCTCAAAAATAATCAAAATCGTTATAAGATAGCATGTCAGTCAAAACTCATCAAAAACTGTCATATTATGGTACGTGGCTTCAAAGTCATCAAAAATCCTCAAAAACATCATAGTATAGTATGTCGATCAAAAATCATTAAAAATATCATAAACGTCATACTGAGTGAAAGATTGTCACTCAAAAATAATCCAAAGTAATCAAAACCTCGTTGTATAGTATGTCATTCAAAAAGGATTAAAAATCTTCAAAAAGGTCAAAGTATAGTATTTCTGTATTCGACAATCATGAAAAAGATCATACTATAATATGTCGCTCGAAAATCATGAAAAACGGTATAGTATAGTATGTCACTAAAAAAATAATCAAAAACGTCATAAACTATTATGTCGCCCAATAGAAGAGTTACAGGCTACATTGAATGACATACTATACAA
>NW_024697281.1:0-716 GCF_008729295.1 Plectropomus leopardus | reverse complement strand
TTTTATATTTTATATTTGTATCTTCTATTTTATCTGGGTTTTTTTTTCTATATTTATGTTGCACCAACCCACCAGAACAAATTCCTCGTATTGTGTTAACTATACCTGGCAATAAATCTTTTTCAGATTCTGATTCTACTTTTGGAGACTTTAGATTTCAGAGTTCTGGAGGGACAATAGGGAACTATGTGCTCTCTTAGATATGATAGAGTTAGACCAGACCTATATCAGCCATACTAGGGGCTGGTTCTAGGCAAGCTTAAACCAGCCCTAATTGTAAGCCTCATCAAGTGATCTCTCAGGGATTGTAGAGGTTCCACAAGTTTTTGAGCTATGATTTGAGCAAGCAACATTTCTCTAATTCTAAATCTCTATTTCTGTCTGTGCTTCCTGTGTCCTGCAGATGTCCAGCAGCTGTTGATGGTTAAAGAAGAGGCTCCCCTCCTCAGGGTGGACCAGGAGGAGCCAGAGCCCCCACACATTAAAGAGGACCAGGAGGACCCAGAGCCCCCCACACATTAAAGAGGAGCAGGAGGAGCTGTGGAGCAGTCAGGAGGGAGAGCAGCTTCAAGGTCTGGAGGAGGCTGATATCACCAAGTTCCCATTCACTCCTGTCCCTGTGAAGAGTGAAGATGATGAAGAGAAACCTCAGTCCTCACAGCTTCATCAAAACTGAACAGATGGAAACAGAAGCTGATGGAGAGGACTGTGGAGGA
>NW_024697280.1:0-827 GCF_008729295.1 Plectropomus leopardus | reverse complement strand
ACACACACACACACACACACACACACACACACACACACACTTATCAAAAACACGCCCACGCGTGTGACAGCGCTGTCACACTTTATCAACTTGTTTTCTTTTGGAAACATGTTTTTCTTCATCATCACTAAACTAATTTAATTAAAGAGTTTTTTTTGGGAGTGCCTCGACGTCTTTCAAGTTCTTATGAAGAAATTTCTTCTTAGCTGCGCATTCGAATTGTGTAGTTCAACTATTTCATTTTATTGTATTTTATTTTATTTCTTTTATTGGAGTTTTTTTTTTAACCAGCATCAGTCCTCATCATAAATATCAAATACTTATTGATTTAAAGTTTTTTTTCATGATGCCACTATGGTTTTAGATGAAAAAAAGAATTATTTTTAATATGCTACATGCAAAATAGTTTTCTTTTCACATGATCACAGTCTGGAATATGTCAATTATGAGCAGCAACATTGATTTTTGTACATTATTATTTGTGCAGTGTCAAATACTCTTCGTATCGCTCTGCACACAAAAGGGTTTTTCAGAATTAGGCTTTAAAAATATTCATGCATTATTATGATGTTTTATTTTTTTAAAAATACCTAAGCCTAAAAAAATAAAATAAATAAATAAAACAACACATATAATAAATAAGAAATAAAATGGTAAAAAAAAAAAAAAAAGGTCAAAATGACCTCATCAGGTGGAAAATAGTCAAAATGACAAATTCAGAGTCAAAAGCCCAGAATGACACCCAGAAATAATACAAGTCCTGTTTTTCTGCTCTGATGGCTGTGGGATCAAAAATGTCAGTTTGAATGGGTTTCAATGGAGCATTT
>NW_024697279.1:0-837 GCF_008729295.1 Plectropomus leopardus | reverse complement strand
GAGATTTAGAGTGAAAATACAGTAACAGAGCGGGTTATGAGTAAAACATCATATTGTTATTGTTATTCATGGTTGTGAGTCTGAGGAATGTTATCAGGGGTCTTTATAAGAGACGAGATGCAAACACTCGAAGATCGAAGCAAAGAACTGCTTTTGAAAATAAAACATAAATCCACAAGCTCACTTTACAGTACTGTTTTCTAATAAGGAGGCTCTTATAAAGGGTTTCTAACATGTAACTAACAGCTAAATTACCCATTTATAAGTGATTTACTACTTTTTTTAACCATTAGGGACTTTTTGGTACATTTTATGCGCTGTTCACTCTTCTTTTTGTTTAATCTTGGAATTTCCAGCTCAGCTCCAACAATAAGTCTAAAACACACGTGTTAACAAAATTGTTACATTCAGACTGTTAAGTAAGAAAAATGTGCCACTCAAAGTGACTTTTTTTATCCTACAGCCATCAAAGCAAAAAACATGCTTTGGATTATATCTGGGTGTCATTTTTGGCTTTTGTCTTTGAATTTGTCATTTTTCTAATTTTCCACCTGAGCATTTTTACCATGTTTGGCTTATGGAGAAAATACATGCTTTTTCCATAGGTGCACTGTCACAATCAATTTTGCTGCAAATCATTGACACCCCAGGCTGTGATAATAAAAAACAACTAAGCATGTATTATACTGAAAATAATTCAATTTTTGCGTGTTTTTTCATCTAAAAACATAGTGGCATCATGACAAAAACCTGGCATTTAAAGGATTAAAATTCTGAAAATTAATGACTATTTGATATTTATGATTAGGACTGATGATGGCTAAAAAATATCTCAGT
>NW_024697278.1:0-538 GCF_008729295.1 Plectropomus leopardus | reverse complement strand
AATGCTGGTTAAAATGCCACAATCTGATTGGCTGTTTGACTTTTTTTAACGAAGATAGAAACTGACGTCGCCATGAACAACACGGAGAATCTTCCACAGCACACACACAGACACACAAACACACACAAACACAAACAGACCTTGATGGATTCGAGCAGGCCTCCGTGGGCGTGTCCGTTCTCAGCTCGGCCCTCCTCATCCAGACCTGACGTCAATCCCAGCATGCACTGGGAGCGTCTGTGCAGCTCGTCATGGAGGGTGTCCAACAGAGCGGCTCGGGTACGCTCCTACACACACACACACACACACACACACACACACACACACACACACACACAGGGTTCACACAAATTTTTACCAATATATTTCCAGGATTTTTCCATGACTTTAAGGCAAATTTAGTTTTCCAAAACTCTTCCAGGCCTGGAAATTGCTATTCACAAATTCCATGACTTTCCAGGTTTTTCATGACCGTACGAAGCCTACTTACTCACAGACACAATCATGTGTATTATCATATATGTATGTTTATATAATA
>NW_024697277.1:0-238 GCF_008729295.1 Plectropomus leopardus | reverse complement strand
GAAAAATGGTCAAAAAAGTTATTGCTCCAAATATTGAAAACCATCATAGAACAGCATGTTGAGGCCATTTATAGTATAGCCTGTTGAAAAAACTGTCCCAAAAGTCAATATTTTGAGCGTTTTTTGCCAAAGTTTATTCAGGCAAAAAAAAAAAAAGCCATACTATAGTACAGGGAAAAATGGTCAAAAACGTTATTGCTCGAAATGCTGAAAAAATCATAGAACAGCATGTTGAGGC
>NW_024697276.1:0-445 GCF_008729295.1 Plectropomus leopardus | reverse complement strand
TAGGATCCACCGGTGTGTAAGATGCACATCACTTTTCAGTGAAAAAATGGTGGCCAGTTCCTTAATACAGTTTTAAGTTTAGTGCACCCAAAACCCAGCCACGTCAAAGCTTCTGATAAGTCTAACGTGAAAACCCTTCATCACCCCTCAGCATTCGACTCCTGTAAGATACTGGTGTTTGGCCCTGCAGATTCTGCTGAGCTACAAGATCATGTTGATGGGAATCACCCAGCCTGAAGGTATGGTCAAGTTTCTGTGTGATGTACGTGTGGGGCAAGATGATTAGTGACTCCTGTAAGATACTGGTGTTTGTGGCCCTGCAGATTCTGCTGAGCTACAAGATCATGTTGATGGGAAGGGAGGGCAGAATAGATCACAGCTGCCTAGTCAGAGTTTAATGTTTTACTTTGTTGCTTTGATTTAGGGCTGGGCGATAAATCGATTT
>NW_024697275.1:0-790 GCF_008729295.1 Plectropomus leopardus | reverse complement strand
ACACACACACACACACACACACACACACACACACACACACACACACAGACAATTGTAAATGAACATAATCTCTATTGTGATACAAACAGTTGAGATAAAATGATCATGTTTAATGTAACTGACTCTCTCTTGGACGTTTGTATCATAATGCAGCTGGTGGCCTTTCAGTCGTCTCTGTCCTTCATTTTGGTGCAAAAGGTCAAGAGAGACTGGCTGCTGTAAAGTGACCTCTCATACACATTTGTACCACAAAGTACATGTTGGCAGATTTGATGCTCACTCCTGCACATTATCTGTAGTTAACCCTTCAACTCGCAGATCGACATCAGTTTCCTCCTGCTGTGTTCAGGCGCTCTTCAGAAGCTTCTGAAATTTTGTACATGTTTTGTTGTGTGGTGTTGTGTTTTGTTAAACAAGGGAAAAGAAATAATGTGTAATTTGGCAAGACATGTCATAAAGTACAAAGTGACAGGGAAATACCAGAAAAAAATCCACAGCAAGCTGATGACAAAGTACAATTTCATAAAGGAGCTGTGCTATCAAAGCACACAGCAGAGCGGCAGAAACTGCTTCACATTTGCACCACCAGTCTTAACCACAAGAGAGTGCCCGATCACACGTAAAGAAATGGGAATCCTGTGAATGTGTTTGGCGAGCATGTCACTGTCGAGCACAGCTGTCAGCTCTTGTTGGCATTAGTCTGAATGAAAAGTCGGGGGGGGGGGGGCATAAAGGACGCTTTGTGCAAGGCGAAGGGAAAGAGTGACTTATGTACTCCAAAAAACCCAAA
>NW_024697274.1:0-631 GCF_008729295.1 Plectropomus leopardus | reverse complement strand
ACACACAGAAACAGACACACAAAGAGAAACACACACACAGAAACAGAGAGAGAAACAGTTTAAAATCAGTTTGTTGATTCAGTTTCACTGAAACGTTTTTTTTCTGTCTGATGGACACAAAATCACCTGAAGACGTGTGTGTGTGTGTGTGTGGGGGGGGGGGTGTACTTATTCACTGTTTGGCAAGATTTGTGTGTGTGTGCGTGCGTGCATGCGTGTCTATGTGTGTATTTGTTTGTGTGTGTTTGTTTGTGTCTGTGTTTGTTTGTGTGTGTTTGTTTGTGTCTGTGTGCGTGTTTGTTTGTGTCTGTGTGCGTGCATGTCTGTGTGTGTTTGTTTGTGTCTGTGTGTGTGTGTGTGTGTGTGTGTGTTTGAGTGACTCACAGAGGGGACTTGTCCATATTTCTTCTCCCAGGGATTAATCCTCTTAGTTTGCAGTTTCTCCAACACTTCATGCAGAGCGCCGAGCTGAACACACACACACACACACACACACACACACACACACACACACACACACAGATATGAGGATCTTGACTTAGACTTAGACACGTTTATTTATCCCACTTGTGGGAAATTAACTGGTCACAGCAGCCGTGTGTACAGAAAAAATATATAAAATATCAATATA
>NW_024697273.1:0-529 GCF_008729295.1 Plectropomus leopardus | reverse complement strand
CCCAATTATATGCATTTTCGGCTCATATTTTTGCTTCATATCCATCCTGTATTATTTGTCTGCATTCGCACTGTGGGGCAGTGGCACTACATCCAGCAGTAAAGAGCATGCATTTAATGAGCAAAGCAGATGTTTAAATGGTTAAGTTTAAAATGCATTGTGCACAGTATGCTTGCGGTTTAATACAGTGGTTCTCAGCCAGGGGTCCCTGAAGGAGTTCCAATGGGTCCCCAGAACATTGGAGAACAGTTTATTTTTTACTATTTAATTCATTAGAGATGGGGGCCTATTGTTAGAAAGACACACAAGAGTGACTATATGATCACAAATTTTACAGACTCCATGACTGTCTCTTTATATTTTGGTTTTAATCATATCTAACTGAAGTACAATCTAATGAAACAAGGTTCCACTGCTTAAAGTGTGTAAGTTTAGGGGTTAAGAATCACTGGTCTAACATGGTATTTCCTTCCTCATAAAGCACTTTTAAGGCAATTTTTGGGAATACTGCATTGCTAACATCCATGTT
>NW_024697272.1:0-275 GCF_008729295.1 Plectropomus leopardus | reverse complement strand
AGAAACACACACACAAACACACACAGACGCACACACACACACACACACACAGAAACACACACACAAACACACACAGACGCACACACACACTTAGAGAGAGAGAAACACACACACAGTAACACACACACAAACACACACAGACGCACACACACACACAGAGAGAGAAACACACACACAAACACACACAGATGCACACACACACACAGAGAGAGAGAAACACACACACAGAAACACACACAAACACACAGACGCACACACAAAGAAACACACACACA
>NW_024697271.1:0-1329 GCF_008729295.1 Plectropomus leopardus | reverse complement strand
CACACACAGTATTAAATCTGAGAACTTGCAGAATAAAAATGTAGAGGATATAATGCTGAGATATTGATGACACCATAAGGTGTAACCCTCCAAGCCCTTGGGGTATAAACACATTTTTCCCCCAAATCTCTTTCTTGTTTTTTGCACAGACATTAATAACATACACAATCAGCAAGGGCATTAAGAGTGTTCTTTGGTTATCTATTACAAACCCCACTCTCACCCGCCCACCCTGGATTAATACACATTTAAGTCTAAAACACGCTTCCCCTTGAAGAAAATACCAGCCCGCCGCATCGTAATAACTGTGTTACATTTGTTCCAGCTTCATCACAGTCAAAAAGCAACACGGCGGCAAGACTTCATTCTTGCAAACAGATTCAATTATTCCCACCGCGTTCGCAGACAGAGAACACCGGTGCTTATCTGATTACACCTTCTCTTTCTCCCAGACACCTTTTTCTCATCCACGCTGTCTCCCGTTACTCAGCACTGTGGGAAGACTGTGTGAAATTCTATTCGCTTTAATTTATGTGTGGCGTAACACGAAGCTGGGACGAACAAAATATCATTATCACAGTGACCACTCTGAATCCTTTCAGGGGAACTCGGGGGAGCAAGAGGTCCAAATTGGAATATTATTGTGATGTGGTTGTCGTAATTATTGTTCTTGTGCATGAGTAGACATAAAGTCACTCAACCTTGATTTTTTGCCATCCAAGGGAGGATGTAAGAGGCCCAAAGTGAGTAATTCTCAAGTGTTTGAAACCATAAAGGATCGTCCACACTAAGAACAACTATAACAATGTGAGCATCCACACTGATGAACCACAACGTTCGGTAGAGAGTGGCGCCGAGCTTAGGAAAATAGATATTGATTGGCTGTCAGTGTTTCCATTGTTCATCAAATCATTCTGAAAGTGATCCCAACATTTGCCACAGTTGTCGAACGCATGCAGTACTGAGCATACGACTCGATAAATGAGACTTGGATTATAATGCACGAGTTGTGAGCGTTTGCGAAGAGATGTTTTTCCTATGTATCATTTTGTCATCTACTATACTTTTACTGCTCTTTAGGGCATCTATTACACGTCTGTCTGTCCTGGAAAAGGGATCCCTCCTCGGTCGCTCTTCCTGAGGTTTCTACCTTTTTCCTTCCCCGTTATAGGGTTTTTTGGGGGGCTGAGGGGTGTCCTTAATTGATGTGATGGTCTAAGGACAGAGGGATGTGATATGCTGTAAAGTCCTCTAAAGCAAACTGTGATTTGTGATAATGGGCTTTATAAATAAAATTGAATTGAATTGAATTGAATTGAATTGAATTGA
>NW_024697269.1:0-885 GCF_008729295.1 Plectropomus leopardus | reverse complement strand
GCTTTGTTTTTGCTGTTGATCACAGAAAGTTGTAGTAGTTTGTTGTTATTTTTTAAACTGTAAAATATATTCAAGTAAATAAAATAATATAGAGTGACATAAAGTAAAATAAAAAAATGTATTCATAAATACATATACAGATATTTGTGCATGCATTCACCCACATACCGACATATGCGTGTGTGTATGTGTGTGTGTGTGTGTGTGTGTGTGTGTGTGTGTGTGTGTGTGTGTGTACATACATCCACATATTTAAGTCAATAAATGAAATAAACAAACAAATAAATGACAATAATAATAGTTATCATTAATAAAATATTAGTAGTAGTAGTAGTGTTATAAGTATAAGTTATATAAAACAAAAGAAAACAAAAAGAACGGATAAAAGAACCTGTTTTTTTGGAAGCGTAGAACAGGTGTATGGAACAGAAAGATTCTGCATGTTGTTGTTCAGGTCAGGACTTGTGAGCGGGACTCGAACCTGTGACGTGTGAGTCGCAGGACGGTCACAGTGACCGTGAGGCTGCCAGCTGTGCAGCTGCAGCGGTCTGTGGCGAGGCCGCGTGAGCTTTAAGTGTCGCCCTGTGACATCTGTGAGGCTGCGAGGGTCAAAGCGGCGTCCAGCTGATGTGCTGATGTCTCGCTCGCTCGCAGCGTCCTCGGCACAGAAACTCTGATCTGTTATTTAATCACGCGCAGATTTATTTCTGCGTCGATGCGCTTTAGACCTCGTTTCCACTCAGAGTTTTCAGTTTGATCCAAAAAAAATTATTTCTGTGTGTATTTGTGACTAGTTGCTATTCTTCCTGAGGTCTCCACATAAAAATAAATACACAAACACGTAAACATTACCCTTGAAACCAAATTAAAAATGCATTTAAAAGA
>NW_024697268.1:0-910 GCF_008729295.1 Plectropomus leopardus | reverse complement strand
GTACCATGGCACCAAAAAAAAGGCAAAATTTGAAAAATGCAGTCACCCACGGACTCATATACGTTGATTTATTTAATGAATGTTTCTAGAAACTCTAAAATTTGAATTGTTTGTCCATGAATTATTCTTACAGAACAATTTGGACAAAACAAGCAGAGCGAAGATGACAAAATGTAAAGTGAATGGAAAATAAAAGTTTCTTACCTTTTAAACAATCACCAACAATCGTTTCATGCACAGCTTGAAGCATGAAGCAGAGAGTGTTCTGCTTCATGCAGACTGGATCTGAGGTTTACATGGACTATTCGTGTGTGTGTGTGTGTGTGTGTGTGTGTGTGTGTGTGTGTGTATTTAAGGTCTGATGTTAATAGGTCTCATTATGAACAACCTCTAATCAGTAAAAATAGCAGTGCAGGTTGGTGTTTAGTCTGCACACACATGCATGTAGTGTGACACACACACTCACACACACACATGTTCTTTATGTTTCACATGGTCATTAAATTTCAAGGCACATATGTGTGTGTGATTACACGGCGCAGAGGTCTCAGAGGCCACTTAAGCCCCGTGGTCATAGGGGCCTCCGTGCACACACACACGCTCGCTGAGTGAGGTCATTGGAGAGAGTGACAGGTTCAGGAAATGAAACACACCTCAGATTACAGCTACACAACATTAACTCACATTTAAAACATGTGGCTTCGCATGACTCGCCCTCTCCATCGGAGACATTCCCCTCCCTTGTTTTTTTTTTTTTATGATTAGATTTTATATTTGATTTTATATTTTTCTCTTTACGTTTTTCCTCAGTGATTCACGCTGTGAATTGTTTTTGTACTTTTAGTATCCATAAGTGCATAAAACAGCATCAAAAAAGAGCTTATTGATCAAAAAAAATGCCAGAGGAGGC
>NW_024697267.1:0-208 GCF_008729295.1 Plectropomus leopardus | reverse complement strand
TTTTTGGGACTTGTCAAAATTTGACATTTTTGCCATACTATAGCATGCGATTTTTGACAGTTTTTTCAACATGCTAAATTATAACGTTTTTGGCCTTTTTTGGCCTTTGTTTGCACTTTTCATGATATGACACATTTCTACAAGCTATAATATGCTGTTTTTAGCCATTTTTGGGACATGTCAAAATTTGACATTTTTGCCATACTAT
>NW_024697266.1:0-469 GCF_008729295.1 Plectropomus leopardus | reverse complement strand
AGAGTCTGACCATCAACACCTGTTGAGACAAATAAGAAAATAGTCATGTGTTGTAAACTGAATACCTTTTAAAGAAAGATTTTATGTAAGATCAATAAAAATCTTCACCTGCCCAGCAGATAGTTAACAGCAGCAGTCCTGTCCTAAAGTCCATCATGTTAAACTGTGTGTCCACTGTCCTCTGTCCTCCTCTCTGCAGTCAGATAAGTAGAGGTCGAAGATTTCTGAGCTTTGCATTGACTCCTCCCTAGAAGGAGGATACAGCTGTTGTGGAAATGGATTTCAACTAGTCTTTGGTGAATGTAGTGGAGGACTTCATTTGTGTAAAATGCCAACATAAACTTCATATCAAGATTGGGAATATAACATCAGCCGGGGCAAATCTACACACATTCAAAAAAGGTCACACTTAGAATCCTGTAATTGATTTTGTGTGTGTGTGTGTGTGTGTGTGTGTGTGTGTGTGTGT
>NW_024697265.1:0-314 GCF_008729295.1 Plectropomus leopardus | reverse complement strand
GTGTGTGTGTGTGTGTACAGCGTGTGTGTGTGTGTGTGTGTGTGTGTGTACTGTGTGTGTGTGTGTGTGTACAGCGTGTGTGTGTGTGTGTGTGTGTGTGTGTGTGTGTGTACAGCGTGTGTGTGTGTGTGTGTGTGTACTGTGTGTGTGTGTGTGTGTGTGTGTGTGTGTGTGTGTGTGTGTGTGTACCTGGTATGGTCCCGTTGGGTCCCGTACAGATGACCTTCTTGATTAAGACTCCGTTGACGGTGTACTCCTCTTTACACGTCCCGTCAGTCTTCGTTGGTTTCACGTACACGAACGGCTCCTGATGG
>NW_024697263.1:0-658 GCF_008729295.1 Plectropomus leopardus | reverse complement strand
ACACACACACACACACACACACACACACACACACACACACACACACACTGTGGAGAAAGAGATGGAACCAGGGATCCATTTTTCATTCCCAGCATGCCGTGAGGAAGGCAGAGATACTATAATCATACCCAAGAGAGAGAGAGCTAAAGGAGGAGACAGGGAGCGGTCAGAGAGAGAAAGAAAAGAAAGAAAGAGATGAAGGTTGAATCCAGATGGAGATTTAAGAATGGAGTCGGAGGAAAACTGGGAAAAAAAGAGGGTAGGGTGAAAATGCAAAACACCAGACAGGGAAGATGAACGTGGGAGAAAAGAGGACAGAAGAGAGATTTCTGCCTTCAGTCTCTTTTCATTCCCCCTCACCTCTATCAATCCCCCGCTCGATCAGAGACTAATGGAAGTCAAGCTGAGGATTGAGGCTGAGAGCAGACACGAAACTACAAAGCCCAAACAGGCCCTGTGGAGCGGTGACTTTATTCAGCGTGTCGAAGGAGAGCCCGAATCTGCTCATCGAACGACCTTTGAGAACTGAAAAACACTTACAGTTATGATCCTAGAACAAAGTATGGATGGAAAATTAGACGACAATAAGCCACTTACCAAGACATGGCCCAAAACTTAGCCAGAAATACGTAAAATCAAACACACACACACACACACA
>NW_024697262.1:0-845 GCF_008729295.1 Plectropomus leopardus | reverse complement strand
CTGTGTGTGTGTGTGTGTGTGTGTGTGATGGAGGTGACTGTGTGGATGTGAGCTGCAGGAGTCGTCTTCATGTACGGTGAGAAATATTAATATTTTTTGACGTTATTTTCGCTTTATTCGCAGTCATAGTGATAAAAATCTAAATTTTTTAAACAAAAATAATTTAAAGATTATGTGAAAATAGAAATGTGTGTGCTCTGCGTGTGTTATGTTGATGGATCTGACGTATGAA
The DNA here is from genome assembly GCF_008729295.1 of Plectropomus leopardus. NCBI lineage: Eukaryota > Metazoa > Chordata > Actinopteri > Perciformes > Serranidae > Plectropomus > Plectropomus leopardus. The sequence continues at coordinate 613 of NW_024697262.1, read as the reverse complement.
TATCAATATTGCTGTCAAACGTCCACTTCTCACCTCTTAAATATTATAGTTTTACTTAATTCTGCATTATATTTATTATAATTTATTTTGAGTGCGTTATAGATAAAATCTATTATTATTATTATCTATCATGTGGTGCTAGTTTTAAAGATATTATAAATAAATTGTGACAAATTGTCAGTTTTATTGAGCATTTAAGATGTGAAATAATATTAAATGTATAGAAATTTATACTAAATGTTTTCAATAAAATTAGAATTCATTGTTTGTGCCAAATCTGACAAAATTCAGACAACGTGCTCGTGAGATATCGTGCTCCCTAGAATGCTATGAAACAGGGCAGTGACCTTTGACCACCAAAATCTAAACCGTTCATTGTTGAGTCCATGTGGACGTTTGTGCCAAAGATGAAGACATATGCTTATGGTGTTCTTGATATAAAGACATAACTTCAAGGTATCCTCGAGATATCACATTCTCCAGAGTCTTAGTCACGGCGCCACAGTGACCTTTGACCACCAAACTCTTATTAGTTCATCGTTAAGTCACGGTGGACATTTGTGCCAAACCTGACGAAATTACCTCAATGTGTTATTGAGATGTAGCGTTCACA
>NW_024697261.1:0-286 GCF_008729295.1 Plectropomus leopardus | reverse complement strand
GGCAGGATGCTGCGAGTGCAAGTGGAGCCGGAGAGCGATGTGAGAGGAGGATGCTCAAAGAGGAGGAGGAAGGTTGGGGAGAGATGCCCAGGAGAGCGAGTGAGAGACACAGAGAAAAGGAGAAAGAGAGATAGATAGAGAGAGAGAGCGAGAGCGAGAGAGAGAGAGAGAGAGGGAGAGAGAGAGAGAGAGAGCAGCTCACACTGTCAGTGACTACATTAACAGCACTGAGTAGGTGGAGTTTTCCTTGCAGCAGCGGAGGGGGGATCATGATTTGAAACCCAAA
>NW_024697260.1:0-1270 GCF_008729295.1 Plectropomus leopardus | reverse complement strand
TCTGTCTTCCTCTCTGTTCTCCTCCTCTCTGTCCTCCTCCTGTCTGTTCTCCTGCTGCAGGAACATGATAAAGTCGTTCTACACAGCCAGCCTGCTGCTGGACGTGCTGTCCGTTTTTGGGGAGCTGTCAGAGGAGGTGAGATGATGACATGAAGGTCTGATCCTGAACACTGTTTCTCTCCTTAGTGACGATGATCAATAAACAGATCAGTCTGGATGATCCAATCAGCTTTCTCAGAGTTATGTGATGCAATAACAGCTCTTATACTCCTGCTGCATCATGAGGGAGCCAGTTCCTACTGACAAGCACATAGACACAGCATCATATGACCTCACGGCGTCATGTGACCTCACAGCGTCATGTGACCTCACAGCATCATCTGACCTAGAAAAGACTGAAAAGGGTTTCCACTGCAGTTTGGACAAACATGTGTTTTTACAGTCGGCTCCGATTACCACCTCATGCCAGAGGAAACTGTTTTGTGATAAACGGGAGTTCTTCAAAATGTTTCCATTAGGAGTCTTTTGTATTCGCATTGTCAACTACAATTGAAGGGTTAATGGAAAGCGGCCTTCTGAGAGCAGAGAGCCTGTTAGCGTCAGAGCTAACCCCAGCCTGCCCCTCACACACACAGCAGGCTGCAGACTCACACACACACACACACACACACACACACACACACACACACACACACACACACACACACACACACACACCTGTCCATCTCAGTATGATTGTAACAAACTGCAGGTCGTTCTCTACTTTGTGTCCGACTCACACAGAAGCCATGAAAACATCAACAGGACACTTAGATTAGTACAGTTAGCTGCTGCACTGAGTGAGAACCAGTGGACACACACACACACACACACACACACACAGAGGACAATGGGCCCTCAGAGCGGTGGTGGTGAGTGCTGTGCAGACAGTCAGCAGTGATCGAGTTTCGAGCGGTAAAAAGAGGTTTTCGGAGGCTGAGTGGAGTCAGTGATCAGCGAGTCGGCTCAGGGTTTCTGAACTCTGTAAAAATCACAAATTCAGAGTCAAAAGCCCAGAATGACACCCAGAAATAATACAAGTCCTGTTTTTCTGCTTTGATGGCTGTGGGATCAAAAATGTCAGTTTGAATGGGTTTCAATGGAGCATTTTTGGACCTGAACAGTCTGAATGTAACTATTTAGTTTCCACAGTGTATTTTAGACTTATTGTAGGAGCTGAGCTGCAAATTCACTGATTACACTCAAATACACAATCTGGACTACATTTAGG
>NW_024697259.1:0-302 GCF_008729295.1 Plectropomus leopardus | reverse complement strand
TCAAAATACCAACAGTCATTTCTATAATACTATCACATCAAAGAGGGGATTTTGTAAAAAAAAAAAAAAAAGTCCTCTTTGATGCAGTAGTGGTAGAGATAACAACAGATTTCTGCATTATGGCGAGGTCAATGGTAAACTGCTAAATTATGTGAAAGCATAACATATGAAAATGTGCATACAGAGAAAACACACACCAGTCATACACAAAATACCAGTCGCCATGACTTCTAGGTGTCCACATGCATACACACAGATGTACATAAACACACGCGCACACACAAACACACACACACACACAC
>NW_024697258.1:0-608 GCF_008729295.1 Plectropomus leopardus | reverse complement strand
TCTGAGGTCGAGTTCTTGTCATATCTTTCGTGGGGAATTTCCCGCCAAAAACAGCCGTCTGACCAGTTGCGAGCAGCTCCATTAAATCGGAGCTCACAGATTGGTTGTCAGACCTGTCAATCATGGCGGGAAATATTTATTAACTCATTAAAACCGACTTCAGCATAAAAACAAACACTTGAACAAACATCAGGGCGATGAGAACGACCTTCAGTGACAGAAACCATCTTTGGGAAAAATGCATTTGGCTTTGAGTTTTTAGTTTGTCCCATTCACTAACATGGAGGGGCGGGCTTTATGACCTATACTGCAGTCAGACACCGGGGGGCGATAGAGATCGAAAAGTTACATTTTTAGGGAGCTGTCATGTCGTCCATCTGCATACAGTCCATGGTGGCGACGTTTAAAGGACAGTTATTGACGTGTTTTGCGTCAGCAGTGGTCGATCTGCAAAAGACTCGCTCTGGAAACCAGTTGTTGGTGAAGTGGCGTGTTTTTTGTTTTGTTTTTTTTGCTCATGTTGCGATGACTAAAGATGATAAAACATCAAAAATAAGCTGCAAACTTTTTTTTGTTTTAATTCTGCCTTGTACGGTGACCATGAGTGT
>NW_024697257.1:0-304 GCF_008729295.1 Plectropomus leopardus | reverse complement strand
ATTTTATACATGTTTAACAATATTATTATATTCCTTATTATATTCCTTATTGGCAGAAAAGACAGGACAGCTTCTGACAAAAAAACAACATAGAAACATAGAACTAAAACATACTTTTCATATTAATGTGGCTTTAATTAATTTATTTTAAGTCATTGTGTCCATCATGATCAATGTGATTCTACATACATCTGCAGGGGGAGATTTACTAATGTTTCAAATTGTCTCGCTCATTACATAACTTGATCACAATTTTTAAAAAACAAATTTAAGGGCTCTTTATCAAATATTTTATATTAAAAAT
>NW_024697256.1:0-420 GCF_008729295.1 Plectropomus leopardus | reverse complement strand
ACACACACACACACACACACACACACACACACACACACACACACACAGAGAAACAGAATATGAGTGTGTGTCTGAGCCTCCTCTGCTGTGAGCACGCTGTGGATTTTAGGGAAAATCGGTGATTCAAACAGCCTGTAAGAAGACAGTGAGTTAGTTTATTTGTGGATTAGAGACTTCGAACAGAAAACACAAACACGCGAGTGTCTCGGCCAGCGTCTCCATCCTGTTACTGTGTGTGTCACATTAACCCTCGAACTGCACAAATTAATAGTGTTGTAGTCAAGACCGTGTGCCGAGACTGAGACAAGACCAAGACTATACATACATATATATACACATTTCCTGAAGATAAACAAAAATATAAAAGTAAAAACCAAAGAAAATGACCCAGAAGAGTGCTGACATTTTTTAAATTTATTT
>NW_024697255.1:0-447 GCF_008729295.1 Plectropomus leopardus | reverse complement strand
TGTCTCAGCATGCTATTTAATGTAGTTTAATGTGGTTTTCAGCAGTTTTTTGGAAATATCATTTTTTGACATTTTGCCATACTATAGCCTTGCTTTTAGGGTCAGTTTTTCAACATGCTATATTATGGTGTTTTTGGCTGTTTTGCAAAATCCCTCGCTATGGCGTGTCTGGACATGCGATTTCATGTGGTTTAATGTGGTTTTCAGCAGTTTTTTGGAAATGTCATTTTTTGACATTTTGCCATACTAGATCCTTGCTTTTTCGGTCAGGTTTTTAACATGCTATATTATGGTGTTTTTGGCTGTTGTTGCAAAAACCTTTGCGATAGCTTGTCTCAGCATGCTATTTAATGTAGTTTGATGTGGTTTTCAGTAGTTTTTTGGAAATGTCATTTTTTGCCATTTTGCCATACTATAGCCTTGCTTTTTCGGTCATTTTTTCAACAT
>NW_024697254.1:0-688 GCF_008729295.1 Plectropomus leopardus | reverse complement strand
ATATCTAGCTGAAAAAATGGTCCAAAAAGTCAATATTTTCAGCATTTTACGCCAAATTACAACATGGCAAAAAAAGCCATAGTATAGCTCAGGAAAAATTGTCTAGACAGTCATTTCCCCAAATGTTAAAATAAGTCATAGTACAGCAAGTTGAGGCAGTTTATAGTATATCTAGTTGAAATAAACGGTCAAAAATGTCAATATTTTTAGTGTTTTACGCCAAATTACAATATGGCAAAAAAGCAGGACTATAGCTCACGAAAAATTGTCAAAAAAGTCATCTCTCCAAATGATAAAATAAGTGATAAAAAAGTATGTTTAGGCAGTTTATAGTATATCTCGCTGAAATAATGGTCCAAAAAGTCAATATTTTTAGCATTTTACGCCAAATTACAACATGGCAAAAAAAGCCATACTTTTGCTCAGGAAAAATTGTCTAGACAGCCATCTCCCAAAATGTTAAAATTAAGTCATAGTACAGCAAGTTGAGGCAGTTTATAGTATATCTAGTTAAAATAAACGGTCAAAAAAGTCAATATTTTTAGTGTTTTACGCCAAATAACAATATGGCAAAAAAAAGTACTACAGCTCAGGAAAAATTGTCAAAGAAGTCATCTCTCCAAATGTTAAAATAAGTCATAGTACAGCATGTTGAGGCAGTTTACAGTATATCTAGCTGAAAAAAACG
>NW_024697253.1:0-208 GCF_008729295.1 Plectropomus leopardus | reverse complement strand
TTTCTATGCTATGGCGAGTCTAAACACGCTATTTACTGCAGTTTTAACATGTTTTCAGCAGTTTTTGGGACATGCCATTTTTTGACGTTTTTGCCATACTATAGCCTTGCTTCTTGGGTGATTTTTTCGACATGCCAAATTTTATTGTTTTTGGCCGTTTTTGAAACTTTCTATGGTATGGCTTGTCTAAACAAGCTATTTAATGCAG
>NW_024697252.1:0-313 GCF_008729295.1 Plectropomus leopardus | reverse complement strand
TATCTATTATGGCCCTTTTTGCAAGTTTCTAATGATGTGAGTGTTTTTGGGACATGTCATATTTTCACAATTTTACCATACTACATCCTTGCATTTGGGGTCATTTCTTTAACATACTAAATTATAGTGTTTTGGCCCTTTTTGCAACTTCCTATGCTGTGGCGTGTCTCAAAAGGTTTTTTATGTGTTTTAATATGGCTTTTGTTGTTTTTGGGAAATGTCATATTTTGACATTTTTGCCATATTGTAGCCATGCATTTTCGGTCAATTTTTCGATATGCCAAATGATGGTGTTTTTGTCCCTTATTGCAAC
>NW_024697251.1:0-272 GCF_008729295.1 Plectropomus leopardus | reverse complement strand
TATTACATCTTGCAAAGATACTTCATATCATACCTTGTTGAAAAAAAACGATAATATAGCTGTTTGGAAAAAAAGGCTGAAAAAGACATAGTATAGTATATTGAAAAATCTCAAATTTGACTTGTCCAAAAAATGGCTGAAATCCGCACATTATAGCTTGTAGAGACACCTCATCGTACAGCATGTCGATGAAAATGGCCAAAAGCATCATAACATAACACGTTTAGAAAAAAAAAAGGTTGAATACGACATTGTGAAGTATGTCAAAAAAT
>NW_024697250.1:0-720 GCF_008729295.1 Plectropomus leopardus | reverse complement strand
ATTATTATTAATTAGATTTTCTTTTTAAATCTGCATTCAAAACAATTTCAAAATTTTGAAAAAAATTTAGAAAAAGTTCCATATTGAGAATATTAAACACACAATAATAATTATAATAATAATAGACATTGGACATTTTCAGCTATATAAACCCACCTTGCACTCATGCAACTCATCAACAACAATGTAAATCTCTAGGGGCCATTATATGTGTTACTATGATCCACAAACCCAAAGCAAACATTTACACAAAACATCTGAGGAAAACATTTATACTTGCGGGTGCTTTAGATCCTAAAAAAAAAAAAATCCTTGCCACCTCATACTGCAACAACTTCTTTTTGCTACCTCCAAACCTTTGCTACTGGCTGGTTGCATCCTCGAGGATTTCAGCAAATTAAATATAAAGTAAACAACCTCTTCCAGTTTTGCTTGAGTGGTTGCACATGCAGTTCAACCTGTATCTCCACCAGAGGGAGTTGTGTTCAATACAGACAGGTGTATAATTGTATATTTTGTAGCCTTTTGTGCCATTTACAAATGATGCCTCTGGCATAAGAGGCCCCCCTGTCTAAGAGTGTGTGAAACCACCCAAATAAGACGGTTTTGTAGAGTCGTGGCTATTTCAGCTGGGCTATTTTTAGAAATAAATATGTAAAGAATGTGCTAACATTAGGCTTAGAGCTGCTTCAATCAATATAGCATCTCTCTCTCTTTCTC
>NW_024697249.1:0-1385 GCF_008729295.1 Plectropomus leopardus | reverse complement strand
CGGCCAAAATGAACTAATGCATCAACACTGATTAGTTTCTCTTTTTTTTTCTTGTTACAATACTGAGGATAAGTGCCTCCTCAGGTCCTTTGGTTTTGTTTGTGAGAATTTGTCACTATGACGGATGCATAGTAAAGAATAACATCAGCATGAATAATGTGACAAAAGATCAATGAATTTTCTGAGGGTTTATGAGAAGAGCTTTTGGTATTTGGTACTTATGTTTTTGTTATTGCTTTGGTATCTCACTACTTTGCCATTTTCAGGTGGCACCCAACTCGTTCTAATTCCAACTCTTCTCATGATGACACCCCTAATCATGACGTTTTAAGTTTTAGGCCCTGTCAGCTGTTTAAGCTCCAAGATGCAGTTACCGTGATGTCAACAAATGCACATGTGGTTGGGTAAAGCTGCATGATTGTAATGATTACACCACAGCGTGGAACATCACAATGGTTAGGTTTAGGGAAAAGACGCACATGATAAGGTGTAGATAAAAAAAAGCACACATCCACACGGAGAGTGAACTCCGGACTCCCAGCTGAAAGTCAGGTGTTTTTGGGACCCATCCACCTCCCCACCTACTGCCCTATAAGCGTACTCATGCTACTTACATTGCGTGGTTACTGGCAGTGTTACTACCTGACGCTATCCTTTCGCATTTCCTGCGCACACGACCGGTTCTGTCTGGCCGTGTTCTCAAGTAAAGCCGCCAGTGCACGTTGCATGTTGACACATCCGGTGCCCTCCAGCTGTCTGCCAGCGTATAATAACAACGATACTGGCTCTGTCTGAGCGTGCTCTTGTGATGGCGCCCTACTGTGTTCTGATTGAATGCAGGAGGTGGACTTTGGCATCTCGATTTCACAGGTTCGGAGTGAGAACGGGCCGTGGTACCCCGATGTTGAAGACACCAGAAGATCGTGCAGCAACCACTGAGCAGCTCTTCAAAATCAGCTCTCTAGAGTTTGATGAAGCTATTTACCAGTTCTCGGCAAATAGTTTTAATGAGATCCATGGAGGCCGAAGCAATCTGATAAAAAAGAATAATGAACGTTCAAAAGACTCAAACAGTTCACTCTGTGAATTCTGGAGATGAACACCCTCTGAGTGTATGTTCAGGTCAGGTAAATGAAAAATACTCTCCAGTACAGGTTACATGTTTATTCAGTGACTGCTATTTTTTATGTTATTTCATTGCATATAATCTACATTTTCAGTATTTAACAACCTTCATGGATGCTAGGTTAAATATAACGTATGTAACTCTTGGTGGGCATGTTGAAGTTAATAAATACAAATATATTTATTTTGCGACCATGTTTGCAGTATATATTCTAATAATCTGCAGTAATTCTACTATAGTGTACCTTATTTGTGTTCAC
>NW_024697248.1:0-234 GCF_008729295.1 Plectropomus leopardus | reverse complement strand
TAACATCTGTTTTTTTACTATTTGAAATGGGTAAAATCATATTTTATAGTAGAGCTGCGAGCAGTGTCTTGCTATGCTTAGCATCTCCTTACCATGCTATTGCTCTGTGTTTATCATGAGACTACTGCTGCAGGAGTGTGAGCTCAACACAGAGGAACAGTTGATAAGAGTCAGACTGCACACACACACACACACACACACACACACACACACACACACACACACACACCCACA
>NW_024697247.1:0-347 GCF_008729295.1 Plectropomus leopardus | reverse complement strand
TCTCCACATACTGTCCGCTCCACCAAACTCATCAGTGCTCTTGCATTTTCCATTTGTAGCAATCACTTACTGATGACAACATTAAGGTGAACTGCATTTCCATGAACAGAGGTTTAACACGACAGTCTGACTGTCAGCAATAGATCTTTAGGTTTCAGAATCAGAAACAGAAATACTTCATTGATTCCTTAGGGCAAATTGTGGCATTGATGCCAAGCAAAGAGAATAACAGCAAGGAGACATACATTTCAGCACAAAGTATGTTAAAATATATATGTATATATTAGTGCTGGGCCGTTAACGGTGTTAACGTGCTGCGTTAACGCGGGATTCTTATCGCGCGATAA
>NW_024697246.1:0-201 GCF_008729295.1 Plectropomus leopardus | reverse complement strand
CTCCTGGTTGGCAAAATACATGAAATTGCCCTCTTGGATGGAAAAAACACTCAACTGCCCTCTTGGGAACCAAAACGTGTGCTAAAGTGCCCTCTTGGAAGCCAAAATGCGTGCTAAAGTGCCCCCTGGGAGCCAAAACGCGCATTAAAGTGCCCTCTTGGGAGCCAAAACATGTCTAAAGTGCCCTCTTCAGTGGCGAGG
>NW_024697245.1:0-301 GCF_008729295.1 Plectropomus leopardus | reverse complement strand
TGTCCAGCCTGAGACGCACCTGTGCAATAATCACCTGTCCAATCAGCCTCCTGATCTGCCACACCTGTGAGGTGGGATGGAGAAGGAGAAGCCTCACTGACGCAGATTTAGACGGATCTGTGAACAGTATCTGAGAGAAATGTGTCTTTTGTGTTTTTAGAAAATGTTTTAGGTCCTTGAGTTCAGCTCATGAAAAACGGGAGCAAAGACAGAAGTGTTGCGTTTCTGTTTGTGTTCAGTGTAAATCACAGTCACAATAAAGGTGAGTTCTGGTGGAGTTTCTGGTGAGTAAACTGGATGA
>NW_024697244.1:0-966 GCF_008729295.1 Plectropomus leopardus | reverse complement strand
ACACACACACACACACACACACACACACACACACACACACAGTATCAGCTATATACACATATGAGGAAAAAGTTGCATGTATAGTGTTTGTGACAGAGTTTTTAAAAAACGTAATATTTCTTTTTTCACTTCAACTTAAACATACTTTTTTTAAACTTAATATTATATTACCTGTACATGTGTGTGTCTGGATTTTGGTTTAATGTGTGAAGCACTTTGTGTTACAGTTCATTTATATGAAAAGTGCTTTACAAATAGGTCTGATTGTTTGCTTGATTACAAAACCATGGAAAGACTTGTTTTTATTTTTTAAAGAAGTGTTTTTCCTCACGGTGGACTCTCTGTGGATGCGTCGGTTGGGTTTTCCGAGCGCCTCGATGATCTCCAGAGCGTACAGCAGCTTGTGTGGACTTTTAATCCTCAGCAGCTCCTTCCAGCACAGACCCTCCCCGTTCTGCACACGCACAAAAACAAGCTGATGAAAAAACATGATCTGTCTTTGAAGTACAGACACCAGAATGTGCTGCTCTGATATTCTGCCATTAACTCATTCAAAGTTTTTTTGGTGACTGACCGTGTCGTCTGAGATGTTCTGGAAGGCCTGAAGCATCTTGGGACATGTAGGCAGCAGCATCAGCAGCTCCCAAACCCGACGAGACAGATTCTCCGCGTGGAGGTGAAGCTCCTCACACCGCGCGCTCTGCATGAACACACACACACACACACACACACACACACTTTTTATTTCACTGTTTTATTTTATAAAATAAAAAAGCATGTAAAGTCTGTCTTCATCAATTCCTCCACAATACTTCAAGTGTTAAAGAGCAACTTGCAGGTTATTCTTTATTTTTATTTTTAAAATAAAATAGAGTGAACAAATAAATTGGTGGGAAAAAAAGAAAGGGGGGGGGGGTTAAGAAAATAAAAATTATACAATGGTGACTCTCAAAATACGAATACAAT
>NW_024697243.1:0-279 GCF_008729295.1 Plectropomus leopardus | reverse complement strand
CACTCTGAATCAACAGGTAATACACACACTCACTCACACACACACACACACACACACACACACACACACACACACACTCACATACACACTCACACGCACACACACACACATACACACTCACACACACACACACTCACACACACACACTCACACACACTCACACACACACACACACACTCACACACACTCACACACAGACACACACACACTCACACACACTCACATACACACTCACACGCACACACACACACACACATACACACTCACACACACACACAC
>NW_024697242.1:0-295 GCF_008729295.1 Plectropomus leopardus | reverse complement strand
GAGAGAGAACAAATGGCAGAGGAAGAAAACAGCAGGAAATAATGACCTGAAACACACACACACACACACACACACACACAGTCACACTGTGTGTGTGTGTGTGTGTGTGTGTGTGTGTGTGTGTGTGTGTGTGTGTGTGTGTGTGTCACAGACTAAATCACAGAGTAGCTCAATTTGGAAGGACGAGGAAACCTTGAGACGTGAGCGAGAGGAGGAGAGTGATGGAGAGACAAGAGACGGATAATAGGACAGAAAGGAAGGAAGGAAGAAGGGAAGGAAGGAAGGAGAGAAGGAA
>NW_024697241.1:0-276 GCF_008729295.1 Plectropomus leopardus | reverse complement strand
TCAAGCATCAGTTTTTTTAAATCTTGGACCAGATTTGTCCTCAATCACGCAACTAAAATCATCTAAATTAAGTATTCTGATGATGGTTTAACCTAACATTTCCCTTTTTATCGGCTCTCCACTTAAACTTAACTAAGCCGCTTCACTGAGGTGGTCTTGACCAAACTTTCGTCATTTATTTCGAGTAATAACACTGACTTTCATGCCAAGGTGTGAACCCCTCTCTCTCTATTTAAACACACACACACACACACACACACACACACACACACACAC
>NW_024697240.1:0-332 GCF_008729295.1 Plectropomus leopardus | reverse complement strand
GTACTTGTGCATGTATGTTACGTGAGGGCACACACACACACACACACTCGTCCACCCCCTCTGCGTCTCTTTGCTCTGTAATAAGAGCAGCTGTGGTTGACGTGAGGCCAGTTCTGATTCAATTGCAGTGCACGACTGAAGGCTATTATGCTCTGTACACTGGAGGAGGAGGAGGAGGAGGAGGAGGGAGCACAGCTGCTAACAGCAACGACAGGTCTGACGCTGAGGACTGAAGACTGAGGGCAGGACATTTCTACATCAGATACAGACACAGCCCTTTAATGCAGAGTTTCGTGCAAAAATCTAAAATAATAATAGATTTTTTTTTTTTT
>NW_024697239.1:0-212 GCF_008729295.1 Plectropomus leopardus | reverse complement strand
GCAGAGCAGCAGCTGATAGAGGCAGCAGCAGAGCAGCAGAGCAGCAGCTGATAGAGGCAGCAGCAGAGCAGCAGCTGATAGAGGCAGCAGCAGAGCAGCAGAGCAGCAGAGCAGCAGAGCAGCAGAGCAGCAGCTGATAGAGGCAGCAGCAGAGCAGCAGCTGATAGAGGCAGCAGCAGAGCAGCAGCTGATAGAGGCAGCAGCAGAGCAGC
>NW_024697238.1:0-2291 GCF_008729295.1 Plectropomus leopardus | reverse complement strand
GTCCAGATATTATTTATAAAATTATGTACTTTAATATTTAACATTAGGTTACAGAAAAAAAGATATTTAATGTAATTATTTATTTTTATAATTTTATTTTATTTTGTCTCTTTTTCAGGTTATTTCCTGTTCCTCATACTTTTCTTTTTTGTGCTAATTTTCTTTTTTTTGTAACTATTTACTAATATCTTGCTAATATTCGGGTCAATTCTTGTTGCTTATTGCCTTCTTTTTTGAAGAAATCAAGCCAATTTGCTCAGTTCTTAGAATAGTTTCACATTTTTGTGAAATCTGTTTATTCTCGTCCTCTCTGCGAGTCAGATGTTCTGAAATATAAAATTGTAAAATAAGAACTGGCTGTTTGGTAGTTATACTGAAGTAAATGATGTGAGTGCGTCCTTCCTCACTCTACCTGTGCAGTTGTTGTTGTGGAGCTTGTAACCATGGCGACAGACACAGCGGTAACTTCCCGGTGTGTTTTCACAGCGACCGTTGGAGCAGGGAGTCTGGCGACACTCGTCGATGTCTGCAGACGAACCGGCGACAGAAAGATGAAACCTCAACCGGCAACATTATAAATGAACAAACTAACGAGTCTTTATTGTGTTATCAGATAAAAATCTGAAACTTGACATTTAAAAAGTCGTATTCTTCTCTTTGCAGTCAAAAGAGCTGTTGATTAAAATGTGACTTCATAACTTAATGTGTTCCTGGTATTTAAAATTTAAATCATCTTAAAAAATATTTGTAAAACAATTTGAAAATTACTATTCATAAAACATCATAAAATATAAGTAAAATGTACTAGAAACTGCAAAAAAAAAAACCCTTGAAATGATTTCCCAATTTTTTGAAAATATCAGAAAATTATCAGTAAAACATCCTTAATACATTATTAAAATATTCCCCCAAATGTGTAAAATATTGGAAAAATAAGTAAAATTTGCTAAAAATGTAAGTTAAAGATAAAAAGTATTATTACAATATGTTATATTAAAAATAAATTAAAATTTTGGGAAAATATTGGCAAAATACCAAAAAAGTTAGTAAAATATGCAAAAAAAGTAAAATATCAATAAAATATTTTATATGACAATTATTATAAAAATATCCAAAAAACATAAGTAAAATCTACAGAAAAATAAGCAGGATATAAAGTAATTACGAATAGTCTAATCTTTTACTGCTGCATTCACTAATAATCATAATTCAGCCACAAAATACTCAGATAAATGATTCTGAAATTGGACATTTTGACACAACATGAGCTGGTCGCCAGGCTAGTTTACCTGTACCTGTTCATATTTGAATAGAGAGAATAAGGAGGAATAAATTGCTGAAGTGAGCAGCAGGTGTGCGTACCTGTGCAGAGCCTGTTGTGCAGCTTGTATCCGGCCTGACAGGACACGCAGCGGTACGAGCCCTGACTGTTGATGCACTCCTGACCGGGACACTGCAGAGCGTCTTCACACTCGTCCACATCTGAAACACACACACTTTCATCTGTAACTTATGATTAAGTTTCTACACGTGTTTTGTTTGTAAAATTTTAATTTGAAAAATAACCGTCTGTCTCAGATGTGCTGGAAGAAAATTTAAAATATGCATAAAATGGAAATACAATTATCTCAACATTGTACTTGAACAAAAGTACTTCCCACCGATGCTTAATGTGGCAGAAGTAAAAGTGGTCACAGATTATTAAAACTATATAATTATTTTAACATTTGACATTTTTTATGCAGTCTTAAAAAAAACTTCAACACTTTTTTAACGAGTTTTTAACTTTTTTCTTTTTTACTTTTTAACATTAAAATAGTTTTTTGTTTCAATTTTTTAGTTTTAAAACTTTTTTTGGGAGTATTTAACTTTAAAATGTTTGACATTTTGAATTCACGTGTCATTACCTGTGCAGGTGTTTCCGCTGAGTCTGTAACCAAGGCGACAGACGCACCTGTAGCTGCCCGGCGTGTTGTGACAGCGACCGTTGCTGCAGGGATTCTGCAGACATTCGTCGATGTCTGAGGACGCCACAGAGGGAGATTATTTTAGTGAGGAGAAGAAGAAAGAAAAACCTGAACAGGTGGAGAAACTACAGGAAGCGGACGTCACCATGACAACTGGTCTGCTGGCTGCTGCTCCTGTATCCGGACGGACACACACACCTGTAGCTGCCCATGGTGTTCACACACTCCCCTGCTGAACACACACCTGGAGACTGCACACACTCGTTTACATCTACACACACACACACACACACACACACACAGACACACACACACACACACACA
>NW_024697237.1:0-2384 GCF_008729295.1 Plectropomus leopardus | reverse complement strand
TGGCGACACTGGCTGGAGGGTGCCAGGGTACCATTTCTCGTATGGACTGATCATAAGAATCTGGAGTACATCCGCACTGCTAAGAGACTCAACTCTCGCCAGGCTCGTTGGGCTCTCTTTTTTGCTCGATTCTCTTTCACCCTCTCCTACCGGCCGGGTTCCCGTAACGTCAAACCCGACGCCCTGTCCCGCCAGTTCCTGGAGGAGGAGGAGGACTCGCCTCTCCCTGACAGCATTCTTCCTGCCTCCCGACTCCTGGCATCCCTCACCTGGGAGATCGAAGAACGCATCCTGTCAGCCTTGGAACAGCAGCCTGGTCCCAGCTCCTGTCCTCAGAACCGCCTGTTCGTCCCAGAGGGGTTCAGATCAGAGGTGCTACAGTGGGGCCACTCTTCCCGTCTTACCTGTCACCCTGGAATCACTCGTACCAGGGAGCTCCTGCAAAGACGGTTCTGGTGGCCCACATTGGCCGACGACACCAAAGACTTTGTTAATTCCTGTCCTGTTTGCAATCAGTGCAAAACCCCTCGCCAAGCTCCTGCTGGTCATCTGCACCCACTTCCTGTTCCTCATCGCCCATGGTCCCACATCGCCCTGGACTTCGTCACCGGTCTGCCACTGTCGGGAGGCAACACCACAATCCTGACAGTGGTAGACCGGTTCAGCAAGATGGCACATTTTGTGCCCCTACCAAAGCTCCCTTCAGCCAAGGAGACAGCGGGGTTGCTACTGCAACATGTCATCAGGTTGCATGGCATCCCTTCTGATGTGGTCTCCGACCGGGGTCCCCAGTTCACCTCAGCGTTCTGGAGGGAGTTCTGCCGTCTTCTGGGGGCGTCCACCAGTCTGTCCTCCGGGTATCACCCCCAATCCAATGGTCAGACAGAGCGGATGAACCAAGAGATGGAGACGGCGCTGCGCTGCATGACATCTGCTCACCCTGCTTCCTGGTCATCGCAGCTCCTGTGGGTGGAGTTCGCGCATAACACCCTCCAGAGTTCCGCCACTGGGCTCTCTCCCTTCCAGTGTGCCTATGGTTACCAGCCTCCTCTGTTTCCCGCTCAAGAAAGGGAGACAGCCTACCCCTCAGTGGAAGACTTCATCCGTCGCTGCCGCCAGACCTGGACCCGGGCAAGAGCCACGCTGCTACGGACTGCAGGTCGCTACGCCTCGGCGGCTAATCGGCGCCGTTCCCAGGCCCCTCCCTACCGGGTGGGTCAACAGGTTTGGTTGGCTACCAGAGATCTTCCGCTGAGGGTGGACTCCCGCAAGCTGGCTCCTAAGTTCATCGGTCCGTTCCCCGTTGAGAGGGTCGTCAACCCTGTGGCGGTCCGTCTGAAGCTGCCTCGTGCCATGAGGATACACCCCACATTCCATGTCTCCAAAATCAAGCCGGTCCGGGAGAGCCCTCTGCAGCCTGCCTCTCCGCCGCCTCCTCCTCCTCGGATCATCGAGGGAGCTCCAGCTTACACGGTGCGTCGGCTCCTTCGATCCAGGCGTCGCGGCAGGGGTCTCCAGTACCTTGTTGACTGGGAGGGGTATGGTCCGGAGGAGCGGTCCTGGGTTCCGGCTCGTCAGGTCCTCCTCATCGAGGAGTTCCATCGTCTTCATCCGGATGAGCCGTCCCGTGCTGCTCCTGGTCGTGGGTCGTCCGCTCCTGCCCGTTCTCCGTCTCCTGTCCCTGGACCTTCTGGGTTGGGGTCCTGCTCCAGGGGTTCCGAGCCGCCGCCGGAGAGGGGTCCTCCTTCTGATGACGACGACGACGACTACGACGACGACGTCGAGGTGGCTTCTGCCGGGTCCGAGGAGTTCTGACCCTCCTTCCGGGCCCCCTCCGCCCACCCGGCTTCTGTGACTTTGGGTTTGGGACGTCATGGGCCGTCCCTTGGGGGGGGGGTTCTGTCATGGTTCCTGCATTCTCCTCCTCCCCTTCACTGCCAGTATTTTTCCATTCACCTCACTCTGACCTGCTTTACCTGCCAGCCACGCCCACTGCTGCAGCCTGCTCTCTCCCACAGCTGCAGCTCATCACCAATCAGTCCAGTATTTAAGACACTCCAACACGTTCACTCACTGCCAGATTGTTCCTCTGCCATGCATGACTTTCCAGCGTTCCTTTGCCAGACTACCTGTTGCCGACTCAGCCTGTTCCGGACCAACCCTCCGTGCCTGCCACCCGGTGTACCTACCTGCCTTCTGTCCCTGACCACGTGCTTCGCTTCGGTGTTCTGCGAATCTGACGGCTTCACTGGCAAAGACCCCCCCGCTCGACCACGACGATCCTTCAGCCTGCTCCTCGACGGTACCGTTGAATTCTCTGACTGTTTCCTCGGCTAAGGATCCTCTGCCTGTCCCCGACCACGATCCAGCGTTATCCCCGACAA
>NW_024697236.1:0-490 GCF_008729295.1 Plectropomus leopardus | reverse complement strand
TTTGGCCATATTTGAACATTTTAATGCAATGGCGTGTCTTAGCACGCTATTTTATGCATTTTTGAGGTGTTTTCAGCTGTTTTTGGAATATGTCCAATTTTGACATTTTTGCCATACTATAGCCTTGGTGTTTTGCTCATTTTTTCGACTTCCTACATTTTGTCCTTTTTGGCGATATTTTAACATTTTAATGCAATGTCGTGTATTAACACGTATTTTTATGCTTTTTTAAGGTGTTTACAGCTGTTTTTGGGACATGTCAAGTTTTGACAAATTTGCCATACTATAGCCTTGATTTTTGGTCATTTTTTCGACTTGTGATATTGTGTTTTTTTGGCCATATTTTAACATTTTAATGCAATGACGTGCATTAGCACGTATTTTTATGCTGTTTAGAGGTGTTTTCAGCTGTTTTTGGGACATGTCAAATTTTGACAAATTTGCCATACTATAGCCTTGGTGTTTTGCTCATTTTTTCGACTTCCTATAT
>NW_024697235.1:0-482 GCF_008729295.1 Plectropomus leopardus | reverse complement strand
CAGGTTTTTCTACAGGATATACTATAAACAGCCTCAACATGCTGTTCTATGGCTTTTTTCAACATTTGGAGAGAACACTTTTTTGACCATTTTTCCCTGGGCTATAGTATGGATTTATTCGCCATAATATATTTTTACCTGAAACCCTCAAAATATTGATGTTTTTCACAGGTGTTTTCATTATTGTATACTATAAACAGCCTCAATATGCTGTTCTATGGCTTTTTTCAACATTTGAAGTGATCACTATTTTGACCATTTTTCCCTGGGTATGGCTTTTTTCGTCATACTATATTTTTGCCTAAAACGCTCAAAATATTGACTTTTTTGACAGGTTTTTCTACAGGATATACTATAAACAGCCTCAACATGCTGTTCTATGGCGTTTTTATACATTTGAAGTGATCACTATTTTTACCATTTTTCCCTGGGCTATAGTATGGCTTTTTTCGCCATACTATACTTTGGCCTAAAACGCTCAA
>NW_024697234.1:0-447 GCF_008729295.1 Plectropomus leopardus | reverse complement strand
AATTATTATGTTTTTGTACATTTTTGCAACTTTCAATGCTATGGCGTGTTTCAGCACGCTATTAAACTGTGTTTTAAGCTATTTTCAGCCTTTTTTGGGACGCGCCCTTTTTTGACAATTTTGCCATACTATAGCCTTGCTTTTCGGGTCATTTTTTTCAACTTGTTGAATTATAGTGTTTTTGTACGTTTTTGCAACTTCCTATGCTATGGCATGTTTCAGCACGCTATTTAACTGTGTTTTAAGCTTTTTTTAGCTGTTTTTGGGACGTGCCCTTTTTTGACATTTTTGCCATACTATAGCCTTGCTTTTCGGGTCATTTTTTCAACTTGTTGAATTATAGTGTTTTTGGCCGTTTTTGCAACTTTCTATGCTATGGCATGTTTCAGCGCGCTATTTAACTGTGTTTTAAGCTTTTTTTAGCTGTTTTTGGGACGTGACATTTTT
>NW_024697233.1:0-208 GCF_008729295.1 Plectropomus leopardus | reverse complement strand
ACTTTGTATATTATAATAGGTCTCTATGAGCAATTATGTGTCATTTTTAGCCATTTTTATGACATGTCAAATTTTGACTTTTTCGACATACTATACTATGGCGTTTTTGGCCATTTTTTCAACATGCTAAATTGTTAAGTTTTTAGACTTTTTCTGCCTTTATTCCCACTTTGTATAATATGATAGGGCTCTATAAGCTATTATATGT
>NW_024697232.1:0-574 GCF_008729295.1 Plectropomus leopardus | reverse complement strand
TCTTTGCCATGGCGTGTCTTTGCACGCTGTTTGATGCAGTTTTCAGCAGTTTTTAGCTTTTTTTGGAACATGTCATTTTTTGACGTTTTTGCCATAGTATAGCCTTGCTGTTTGGGTCATTTTTTGGACATGCCATATTTGGGTGTTTTTGTCCGTTTTTGCAACATTCTTTGCGATGGCGTGTCTTTGCACGTTGTTTGATGCAGTTTTAAGCTGTTTTTAGCTATTTTTCGAACATGTCATTTTTTGACGTTTTTGCCATACTATAGCCTTGCTGTTTGGGTCATTTTTTGGACATGCCATATTTGGGTGTTTTTGTCTGTTTTTACAACTTTCTTTGCCATGGCGTGTCTTTGCACGCTGTTTGATGCAGTTTTAAACTGTTTTTAGCTATTTTTGGAACATGTCATTTTTTGACGTTTTCGCCATACTATAGCCTTGCTGTTTGGGTCATTTTTTGGACATGCCGTATTTTGGTGTTTTTGTCCGTTTTTGCAACATTCTTTGCCATGGCGTATTTCAACACACTCTTTTATGCAGTTTTCAGCAGTTTTTGGCTATTTTTCGAACATGT
>NW_024697231.1:0-375 GCF_008729295.1 Plectropomus leopardus | reverse complement strand
GCACAGCTATCACCACGGTCAGGCACAGCCAAGGTTACGGCCAGGATATGGGAAAACTAGGAAACAAGGGAGCAGGAATGCTCTCGAGAGGCAACAGGATTAGCGTAGTGCAGTTCAACAGACCCAGGCTCCGTAATCGCAAGCCCCAGGTAGTGACAGTACCACATGGCTATCACAGATGTAAGGCTAAGCTAAACTACTGAGGCTAAGCTAAGCTTGCAAACGGCAATGCAGTTATGAGACATGCATGATTTTCCGATGGCGGCATTAAGAGAAGGAAAAGGAGCTCAGCGTATCAAAGGAAGTCCCCCGGCAGGTTAAACCTATGTCAGCCTAACTATGGGCTGGTCCAGGCAACCTGAGCCAGCCCTAATT
>NW_024697230.1:0-728 GCF_008729295.1 Plectropomus leopardus | reverse complement strand
TATTTTGAGCTGTTTTTGGGACATGACAATTTTTGACATTTTTCGCCATACTATAGCCTTGCCTTTTGGCTCAGTTTTTGACACGTCGTATTATGCTAGTTTTGGCCCTTTTATGCAACATTCTATGCCATGGCGTTTCTCAGCACGCTATTTTAATGTGATTTCCAGGTGTTTTAAGCTGTTTTTGGGACATGACATTTTTGACATTTTTCGCCATACAATAGCCTTGCCTTTTGGCTCACTTTTTGACATGTTGTATTGTGGTAGTTTTGGCCCTCGTGCTACATTCTATGCCATGGCTTGTCTTGACATGCTATTTTATGTGGTTTACAGCAGTTTTAAGCTGATTTTGGGACATGTCATTTATTGACAGTTTTGCCATACTATAGCATTACCTTTTCAGTCATTTTTTCGACACGTCGTTTTATGGTGTTTTGGGTCGTTTTTGCAACATTATATGCCATGGCGTTTCTCACCACATTATTAAATGTAGTTTTCAGCTATTTTGAGCTGTTTTTGGGACATGACATTGTTGACATTTTTCGCCATACTATAGCATTGCCTTTTGGCTCATTTTTCGACATATCATATTTTGTAATTTTTGGCCCTTTTATGCAACATTCTATGCCATGGCGTTTCTCGGCACGCTATTTTATGTGTTTTCCAGGTGTTTTAAGCTGTTTTTGGGACATGACATTTTTGACATTTTTGTCATACTATAGCATTGC
>NW_024697229.1:0-650 GCF_008729295.1 Plectropomus leopardus | reverse complement strand
TTTTTGCCATACTATAGCCTTGCTTTTTGTGTCATTTTTTTTGACATGCTATATTTTGGTGTTTTTGGCCATTTCTGCAGGTTTTAATGCTATGGCGTTTCTCAGCACGCTATTTTATGCTGATTTGAAGTGTTTTTACTTGTTTTTGGGACATGTCACTTTTTGACATTTTTGCCATACTATAGCCTTGCTTCTTTGGTGATTTTTTTGACATGCTATATTTTGGTGTTTTTGGCAAATTTTGCAGGTTTTAATGCTATGGCGTGTCTCAGCATGTTATTTCATGCTGATTTGAAGTATTTAAAGCTGTTTTTGGGACATGTCATTTGTTAACATTTTTGCCATACTATAGCCTTGCTTTTTGGTTCATTTCTTTAACATGCTATATTTTGGTGTTTTTGGCAAATTTTGCAGGTTTTAATGCTATGTCTTTTCTCAGCACGCTATTTTATGCTGATTTGAAGTGTTTTTACTTGTTTTTGGGACATGTCACTTTTTGACATTTTTGCCATACTATAACCTTGCTGTTTTGGTCATTTTTTCTGTCAAGTCCTAAAAACAGCTTTAAACATTTCAGATCAGTATAAAATAGTGTGCTGATTGACGCCATAGCATTAAAACCTGCAGAAATGGCCAAAAACACCAAAATA
>NW_024697228.1:0-333 GCF_008729295.1 Plectropomus leopardus | reverse complement strand
AGCAGCTACTATGAAGATTCCATCCAGTTGCTTGGTGATGTTGCTGGTATCGTTCCTGCAGTGTATTTTCTGAACTTGCATCAGAATCCCGAATGTCCAAATGGCCCCCACTAGTAAACTAGAACAAACAGAGTACTGACAACGAAAGTTCAAAATGCTCGGGTGTCATGTGACACATGGAGGCTTCGAATAGCTCCCGGAAGTGCCTGGTGGGCCATTTGAATACATTATACAGGGAGACAAAACTTCAATTTTCGCTAAATAGCAGTCACTAACCGCATTGATTTACAATATACACAAAGCCCATTGTATGTAGTTTCATTATTATATATA
>NW_024697227.1:0-482 GCF_008729295.1 Plectropomus leopardus | reverse complement strand
TCTCTGTCTCTGTATGTGTCTCTGTCTCTCTGTCTCTGTATGTGTCTCTGTCTCTCTGTCTCTGTATGTGTCTCTGTCTCTGTGTGTGCGTGCGTGTGTCTCTGTGTGTGTGTCTCTGTCTGTCTTTTGTCTCTGTCTGTCTCTTGTCTCTCTGTCCGTCTCTGTGTTGCTGTGAGACAGGCGGCGTCCCCTGCTGGTGGTGGGTGTGTTGGAGCTCCCGTCTCCGTCGTACGGACACTCGCTGCAGCTCAGAGACAGGACGGGGACCGTGGCCTGCGTTGTCACAGAAACCAGCGAGGAAGAAGACGGAGGTCAGAGGGCGGCCTTCAACACGGCATGGATAGGTACCACACACACACACACACACACAGACACACGCGCACACACACACACACACACACACACACACACACACACACACACACTGACAGCTTATGTCTTTTTGCTCTGACTCACCTTCACTGTGACTCACCCCCCCCCCC
>NW_024697226.1:0-1031 GCF_008729295.1 Plectropomus leopardus | reverse complement strand
GTTTCTTGGCAGGCTGTTCTCAGCTGTTTACAACTGTTTTAAGATGTTTTAGGGACGTGTCAAATTTTGATAGTTTTGGCCTTACTACAGTGTTGCATTTTTGGTCATTTCCCAACATACCAAATTATAATGTTTTTGGCTCTTTTTGTAGCTTTTTTTGCTATGGCATGTCTTGGCAGGTTATTGTTACATCTTCTACATTGGATGGGTGGAAAGGAGACATCAACACATGAATCAAAAGAAAAGATGGAGTCAGAGTATGTGTGTCTAAAAGAACATGATTTATTGGAAGCTACTACTAACAAAAATTTACAATTGTGGAGGAAGAGGGTGGGATGAGAGGTTGTGCCAAAAATTAAAAAAAAAACTACAATAAAACAGGGCCTAAACTGAATTTGGTCTTGAAAACAAACTAAAAAAAAAATGACTCTCTTATCTAAAAAGAAGCTTAACCAAAAATAAATACAGAGGTGGCACCAACCCTAAAACCTAGTGTTTTTAGACAATGTGACCTACGTACCCCATATCCACACCCTCACTCCACCAACCTTGTTCACGAAGGAAACTCGAATTGAGCAGCAGAATTCAACACCACACGTGGCAGGTCCAACAGGCAGAGACTCTATCACTGCAGGCAAGAGCCCTGAGTGTGACTGGCCAGTCTAGGAGTGCCCACACTACCCATGCACAGGCCAGTCAGGTTGATGTCACCTGAGAGCAGAGGAGAAGAGAATGACCAAAAATGGCTTAAAACAGTTGCAAACAAATTAGAATAACCTGTCAAGACATGCCATAGCAAAGAAAGTTGCCAAAAGAGCCAAAAATATCAGAATTTGGCATGTCCAAAAAATGACCAAAAATGCAAGACTATAGTAAGGCCAAAAATGTCAAAATTTGACACATCCCAAAAACGGCTTAAAGCAGTTGTAAACAGCGTATAATGTCCTGTCAAGACATGCCATAGCAAAGAAAGTTGCAAAAGGGGCCAAAAACATCAGAATTTGGCATGTCCAAAAAATGACCAAAAATGC
>NW_024697225.1:0-431 GCF_008729295.1 Plectropomus leopardus | reverse complement strand
TGTGTGTGTGTGTGTGTGTGTGTGTGTGTGTGTGTGTGTGTGTGTGTTTCCTGGTGGACTGACCGTCAGCAGCTCTTCGGTCTGTCTCAGAGTTTGTTCCATCTCTTTGAACTGGAACTGAAGGACGTGGTGAGCCTGACGCTCACGCTCCAGCTCCTGCACACACACACACACACACACACACACAAACACACACAAACACACACAAACACAAACACACACACAAACACACAAACACACACAAACGCACACACACAAACACATAAACACACACACAAACACAAACACACACAAACGCACACACACAAACACACACAAACGCACACAAACACACACACACACAAACGCACACAAACACACACACAAACACAAACACACACAAATGCACACACACAAACACACACAAACACAAACACACACAGAAAAATTAT
>NW_024697223.1:0-298 GCF_008729295.1 Plectropomus leopardus | reverse complement strand
AGTTTTGGCAGGGCAGACCGGTCCACATCACCTGAACCCACACCCACGCACACCCACGCACACACACACACACACACACACACACACACACACACACACAATGTTATAAGCCACATCTGTGAGCATCCACCCAGATCCACCACAGAAGAAGAAACTGACCTCCCAGAGTCGCAGGACATCCTGGAAGCTGAGCTCTCTCTTAAACCGGATCAGCAGCCAGCGGAAACAAAAGTACAGATAACCCGAGTCCTGAGCCTCTGCACACACACACACACACACACACACACACACACACACA
>NW_024697222.1:0-516 GCF_008729295.1 Plectropomus leopardus | reverse complement strand
TCCCAGAAATGCCTGAAAATGACATATTATGCCTTGTAGAGACGCAACATAGTATACAAAGTGGAAACAAAGACCAAAAAAGTCCAAAAAACTCATAATTTGGTATTGTGAAAAAATGGGGAAAAAAATCGCATACTATACTATGGCGTAAATGTCAAATTTTGACCCGTTCTAAAAATGCCTAAAAATGACATATACTAGCTTTTAGACACGCAACATAGTATACAAAGTAGAAACAAAGACTAAAAAATTCCAAAAAACTCATAATTTAGCATGTTGAAAAAATGGGGAAAAAAATCGCATACTATACTATGGCGAAAATGTCAAATTTTGACCCGTTATAAAAATGCCTGAAAATGACATATAACAGCTTGTAGAGGCGCAAAATAGTATACAAAGTAGAAACAAATGCTAAAAAAGTCCAAAAAAATGATAATTTAGCATGTTGAAAAAATCGCCAAAAATCGCATACTATACTATGGCGAAAATGTCAAATTTTGACCCGTTCTAAAAATG
>NW_024697220.1:0-790 GCF_008729295.1 Plectropomus leopardus | reverse complement strand
ACATCTCACATTGACTGGCCTTTGATCTGTCGCAAGTATGAAATTTTGGCAGCAATTTAGATGAGAGAAAAAAAGAAAAAAAAAAGAATTGGTGGAAATGGACAAGAGGAGATTACTGGGCCTCACCTTTTTCCTGACGAGGTGGGAAATGTTGGAGACTGCTTTGGAAGACGAGGCGCCGTCCGATGATTTAACTGAGATCTGAAATAAGTTTGATTTGGTTTCCTTAGAGAGGTTTTGGCAGGCATTCAGTTGTGTTACTTTTTAAGCAGAGCATTTAAGATGCTGACACAAAGTCTTTACCTGGCTGGCTGAGTCAAATGCTGAAGACGACGATGGGCCGCCATTTTCACATAGGAATGCTGATGAAGTTGAGGCTCCGCCCTGCAAGACATTAGTCTGTTACGCAAGAGCTGAAGCAACATGATGGAGCGAAGTCTAGATGCACAAAAGCTAAGAAAGCTCGGGTTTTTACACTGGAAATTTGACCCGGCCTTGTGAGCCAATGACATACAAAAATGCACTGTACTTAAACAGTGTTCCCACACATTTTCATCCTACATGAAGAAAGACGGAACACTGGGAGAAATTTTTTTAAAAAATGCACACTGATAAAATAACAAAAACAACCAAATTGTTGTCACACATTGACACATATTAGAGCTACAGGAAAATAAGTTCACGGTTATGTTACACTACTGTATTTTAATTCAATTATAATCTCACACACACACACACACACACACACACACACACACACACACACACACACACACACACACACACACAA
>NW_024697219.1:0-490 GCF_008729295.1 Plectropomus leopardus | reverse complement strand
GTGTGTGTGTGTGTGTGTGTGTGTGTGTGTGTGTGTGTGTGTGTGTGTGGCGCTCAGACACACACTGTGTCCATGTTTCATGAATACTATTACAAGGCTCACAGAGCAAATGAGTGCCTCTGCCCACTTGACACACACACACACACACACACACACACACACACACAGACCCTTGTAACCCAGGGATATAGGTCACCTCCTTTGTGAGTTCATTGTTTTTCTCTCCTCTGTTTCCTTCTATCAGAAGTTTGGTGCAACCTTTGCCTCCTTCCTGTTGTTCATTAACTGCAGTTAACCACTTGTCTACTACACGCAGACATGTTATTTTTCTGTTTAATCGCCGCCAAGTCAGTAATATTTTGGAGGTAAACAACGGAGCTCTTCATTTTACAAACCAGTATTTCATTATTATAATAGAAACATAAACACATCAAAATATTTTATTTTTCATTTATTTATTTTTTATAAAGGCACACCCCTTTATCCCTGA
>NW_024697218.1:0-289 GCF_008729295.1 Plectropomus leopardus | reverse complement strand
ACGTGCACACCACCTCTTGATTTTGTCTGTGTGTGTGTGTGTGTGTGTGTGTGTGTGTGTGTGTGTGTGTGTGTGTGTGTACTGTGTGTGTGTGTGTGTGTGTGTGTGTGTGTGAGTGCAGATTGTGACGATCCATCAGGAGCCGTTCGTGTACGTGAAACCAACGAAGACTGACGGGACGTGTAAAGAGGAGTACACCGTCAACGGAGTCTTAATCAAGAAGGTCATCTGTACGGGACCCAACGGGACCATACCAGGTACACACACACACACACACACACACACACAC
>NW_024697216.1:0-406 GCF_008729295.1 Plectropomus leopardus | reverse complement strand
TGGAGCACAAACACAATAACACAATACACAAAACCAAATACACACACGCACACACGCCGTCTGATACACACAAATCCTAAAAACACTTATTACACACACACACACACACAGACACACACACACACACACAGACACACACAGACACAGACACACAAACACACACACAGACACACACATACAGACACAGACAAACACAGACACACATACACAAACACACACAGACACAGACACACACACAGACACACATACACAAACACACACACACACAGACACACATACACACAGACACAGACACACACACACACACACACACACACACACACACACTGAGGTCGAGCACAATTAAGACATAAAGAATCAACAAGCAAACAAATAACAGAGATATGAAACATAATCAGACAAAAGG
>NW_024697215.1:0-1480 GCF_008729295.1 Plectropomus leopardus | reverse complement strand
AAAAAAACTTTTAAAGATTTTTTTTCTTTAAAAGTCGATTTTTTGGCCATTTTAGTTTCTCTTTCCATTTGTTGGGTGATTTTTTGGTGTTTTTTTTTGCTTTTTAATGTTTTGGTTTATTTCCCTTTAAACACATTTCTGGCAATTTTTTAAAGGGAAAATACCGTCTGAACCTGCCGGGTTTGAAAGGCACGTTCTATTTAAATGTAAAAAAAACAAACCCAAAATAATTTATCACAGCCAAAAACTGCAAAACCACAAACTAATGTTTGATTTTCAAACTTTCTGTGCTCCTCAAACACAAATCGAATCCCTAAATTCAAACCTCGTGTTTTTAAAGAGGTTTTTGAAACAGATTTCCTTGACTTCTCAAAAACTTTCAGGGTGTTTTTTAAGCCTGAAAACAGTTTATTTTAAAATTCCAGGTTTTTAATGACCCTGGAAAACAAGAGACTGGAGCTGTGAATAAATGAAGTGGAGTAAAAAGTAGCATCACAGTAAAAATACTGCAGAACTGCACAGGTGTACTGAGGTAGATTTTAGGGAGCGCTGCAGTGACATTTGACCTTTAAAAAACCAGCCGACCTTCATCTGGAAGGCCGCGTCGATCGGCCGCCGCGCAGACAGGAAGAAACAAACAGAGATACAAAGTACAACTCACAAAATAAAAGTCCGGTTTATTGTCAAACAACAAACTTCGCACATACATCAAAACAGGCCGTCATAAAACAAAAAGTCGCTGACAAAAACAAAATAAAAAGGAAAAAGAAAAGAGGCTCTTTTCTTTGGCCTTACCCTCTCATACAAACAGACTAGTTATGGTACAGCTAAAGTACATACATTAAATTTACTGGAATGCTCTGAGTTCAACGGCTTTAAGAGGTTGTCTTTCATGGTTTTTTGTTTTTTTTTTTACTGTTTTTACACGTTTTTTACTAGTTATCTGTTGAGATATCATAACATGGTCAACCAAGTAAAATCTTTCGTTAAAGAAGCACCGATTTGGTCTGACGAGATCGCTGCCGAGAGAGAAACTGACCCCCCCTCTGAACAATATGTACAAAAATATAAAATGTAAATAAAAATACAAACAAATTCTCCTTTCGTGTTGTTGTTGTTGAAGAGAAGCCGGATTTCTGCGTCGCCGTGGCGGCGGGTTCCTCTACAAAATTTGTTTTGCAGTTTTTCAGGGGAGACCGTGAGAGTGTGTGTGTGTGTGTGTGTGTGTGTGTGTGTGTGTGTGTGTGTGTGTGTGTGTGTTGGTAGATGTTTGTTGAACTCTACTTGCTAATGACCATGTTGTATTTTTTTTATTATTATTTTTTCCTTTAAATCAGTCCTCCCGCCCCTCCACCCGTGACATTTAAAAACAGCCAGAGGTGAAGAATCAGGAAGTGGTTCAGCAGGATGGCGCTGGCGGGAAAAAACCGCATCAATCATCGTCGTCGGTTTTCTGCTTCTTGGTTTCGACGTCGTCCTG
>NW_024697214.1:0-217 GCF_008729295.1 Plectropomus leopardus | reverse complement strand
TTGTACACTAAGCAGAGAGAGTTAAACACACACACACACACACACACACTTATGATTAGATGTGGTTTTCGACCTCTTGGATATGTCTCACATTTAACTGCAAGCATGCAACTATGAGTGCACAGAAAACACTCACACTATGAGGCTGTTAAGGCCATTCAACACATACACACACATACACATACACACACACACACACACACACACACACACACAC
>NW_024697213.1:0-897 GCF_008729295.1 Plectropomus leopardus | reverse complement strand
TGGACGTCTGCAGCGTGTTTCTGGCCGCAGGAAGCTCGGTTACGTAACCTGAAGCCTCCTGCAGTCTGTCGAGGAATCTTTCCTGCAGCTATTCCTGGAAATGTTACCGCCGCCAGTTCAGCGAGGGCAGAAGAAGAAGAAAAAGAAGCGTGACCGCCGCAGAGCGCCGTCAGCAAATATGAGCACGAGTGAAACTGTGACTGAAAATATCACAAACATGAATCACTTCATACATTTATATAAACTGCATTAATATATAATCAGCTAACACATGAAGGATTTCCTGTTCGCTCCTTTGAATTAAAAATAATTCAAAGAACCCACTGACCCAGCCTCCACTGTCTCAAAACACACACACACACGCACACACACACACGCACACACACGTGTACATACACGCAGTCCGTCCAATAGGAAGCTCTGAATCCCCCCGATGTTTCCACTCAGCAGAAACAATGAGGCACTTCTCATGTGCAGACATGTGAGAGGCTGCGTCTGTAGTGTGTGTGTCATCCAAACACACACACGCATGCACGCACACACACACACGCACGCACACACGCACACACGAGACATATGCAACAGCTGTCACCATCAGAAGTTTTATTTAAAGTCTATGTTTGGATTTACAGTTTGTTATGTTTCAAGCTTTAAACTGGAGCGCGTGCATTTGTTTGTTTGTTTGTTTGTTTGTTTGTTTGTATCAACATTCACTGAATAAATACTGTAAATATACATTTCTACTCTTTACCTTCTACATGCAAAAACATAATGTCAAAGTGTGGAGAAGCATCAGAGTCCAGCTGGGACCTGAAAAGACAAAGACACACATTAATTTTCTAAGTGTGTTTGCTTTGATTCTTTAATATCTTTCTATAATATAACATCATATAATAT
>NW_024697211.1:0-306 GCF_008729295.1 Plectropomus leopardus | reverse complement strand
TTAATAAATTAAATTCTGATAATTTAAAACAATCATTTGACCAAAAAATGTCTCATGGAAGTGTATAGGTTAAAATTTATATGTCAGTCTTACTTTGGCAGTATCTCATGAGAACCACTGGATGGAGACAGAGAGCAGGACTTGAAAAAGTCCATCAACTCAGGCTGAAGAGGGATTCTTAAAGGAATTACCTGGAACACAGAAGACAAATTAAAATGAGGGAAAATGATGAAAAAATGAGAAAAAAAAAAAAGAATACATTTGAATGAATTTTTACTGAAGATATCCGATTCGCCCGCAGTTATT
>NW_024697210.1:0-336 GCF_008729295.1 Plectropomus leopardus | reverse complement strand
CCTCTCCCTGTGTCTTTCAAAGAAATCAATCAAATTGGCTCAGATTTTAAAGGGTTAATATTAGTGCTGGGCCGTTAACGGCGTTAACATGCTGCGTTAATGCGGGATTCTTATCACGCGATAAGCTATTCACTAAGTTGGGTCTATACAGTGAGCAAGGCACCAATTTCACTTTGTTGTTTAGGCGCGGATGTATACCTGGTCGAATTACGCGGAGGGGGCGTGAACAAGGCGGAAGCTGGTCTGCCTGAGTGACTGGTGGAAAAAGGAGAAGCAGAGACTGGAGTGGTTGGCTCAAGCCGTGTCACAAAGCTACTGACTGTTAATGGTCTTCTT
>NW_024697209.1:0-333 GCF_008729295.1 Plectropomus leopardus | reverse complement strand
GTCTTTTACAATCCGCCCTCCCAAGTCTGACCGAAGAAGTTGTTTCCCGTTTTTTCTTTTTCTCCCTCTCTTCTCTTGCTGCACTTTAGCACACACACACAAACACGCACACACACACACACACACACACACACACACACACACACACACACACACACAGACACACATGAGGCCGGGGAGTTTTTGTTTTGTGTCGTAAATCCTCAAAGTGTTGTTGGACCCCACAGAGGGCTGTACTGTAATTCTTGGCTGGGTAGACGAGTTTTCAAAAGGCCAGAGGGGGGAAATTGGTGTGGAGGCTCCTTCCGTGTTGGCCGTTTTCGGATTCTGCGT
>NW_024697208.1:0-445 GCF_008729295.1 Plectropomus leopardus | reverse complement strand
TGTGTGTGTGTGTGTGTGTGTGTGTGTGTGTGTGTGTGTGTGTGTGTTTTACCTGCCTTTCCTAACCCAGGCATGCGTGTGTGCTTGGTGTGTCACAGTGTAACAAGAGTGATGCTTTCCTTTGACCAGCTCGTCCCACGTGATGATGGCTGCTGAATCTGAGTCTGTCTTCAGACTGAGTCTCTCAAACAGAGATATCTGAGCTGAGGTGAAATATAAAGCGCTGACCTGCAATAGCAAACATACATGGACACACAGTTATGGAGCAATGGACCACTGAACACATACAAATAATGCAGAAAAATGGAGATTCATGTCAATGTTCTGTCTCCCTCCTTCTCTTTCTCTTCCCTTCTTTCTATTATTCTGTGCATTACCTGTCCTCCAATGTCTCCTAGTGTGAGGACGGCCTGGTCTGGCTGAGAGGGATCCACCCAGTAGTCCA
>NW_024697207.1:0-358 GCF_008729295.1 Plectropomus leopardus | reverse complement strand
CGTGAATCAACCATTTTAACCCCTTAGGGCCCACTTTCATATCACACTAACTTGTATCGCTCTGTGCACAAATTGCTTCACCTTAACCTTCTTTTCCGCTTATCCGGGGTCGCGTCGCGGGGACAGCTGCCTAAGCAGGGAAGCCCAGACTTCCCTCTCCCCGGCCACTTCGTCCAGCTCTTTCCAGGGGATTACAAGGTGTTCCCAGGCAAGCCGAGAGACATAGTCTCTCCAGCGTGTCCTGGGTCTTCCCCGGGGTCTCCTACCGGTGGGACGTGCCCTGAACACCTCACCAGGGAGGCGTCCTGGAGGCATCCTAATTAGATGCCCGAGCCACCTCATCTGGCTCTTCTCAACG
>NW_024697206.1:0-556 GCF_008729295.1 Plectropomus leopardus | reverse complement strand
GCTGTTTTGGTCATTTTTTCGAGATGTTGTAATCTGGTGTTTTTGGCCGTTTTTGCAAACTTCTGTGCTATGGCGTGTCTTAGCATGCTGTTTTATGTGGTTTAAAATGGTTTTCAGCTGTTTTTGGGACATTCCATTTTTTGACATTTTTGCCTTACTATAGCCTTGCTGTTTTGGTCATTTTTTCGACATGTTGTAATTTGGTGTTTTTGGCCGTTTTTGCAAAATTCTATGCCATGGCGTGTCTTAGCACGCTGTTTTATGTGTTTTAAAATGGTTTTCAGCTGTTTTTGGAACATGTAATTTTTTGACATTTTTGCCTTACTATAGCCTTGCTTTTTGGTCATTTTTTCTACATGTTGTAATTTGGTGTTTTTGGCAGTTTTGCAAAATTCTATGCTATGGCTTGTCTTCGCACGCTGTTTTATGTGGTTTAAAATGGTTTTCACCTGTTTTTGGGACATGCCATTTTTTGACATTTTTGCCATACTATAGCCTTGCTTGTTTGGTCATTTTTTCGACATGTTGTAATCTGGTGTTTTTGGCCGTTTTTGCA
>NW_024697205.1:0-580 GCF_008729295.1 Plectropomus leopardus | reverse complement strand
ATATTTTGACATTTTTGCCATACTATAGCCTTGTTTTTTAGGTCATTTTTTCAGCATGCATAGTTGTGGTGTTTTCTGCCGTTTTTGCAAAGTTCCACGCAAGAGCGTGTCTTTGCACGTTATTCTATGCTGTTTTGAGGTGTTTTCAGCTGTTTTTGGGACATGTTATGTTTTGACATTTTTCCATACTATAGCCTTACCTTCCAGGTCATCTTTTCAACCTGCATCATTATGGTGTTTTTGGCAGTTTTTGCAACATTCTGTGCTATGGGTTGTCTTTGCGTGCTATTTTATGCTGTTTTGAGGTGTTTCCAGCTGTTTTTTGGACATGTCATATTTTGACATTTTTGCCATACTATAGCCTTGCCTTTCGGGTCATTTTTTCAGCATGTATAATTGTGGTGTTTTCTGCCGTTTTTGCAAAGTTCCATGCAAGAGCGTGTCTTTGCACGTTATTCTATGCTGTTTTGAGGTGTTTTCAGCTGTTTTTTGGACATGTCATATTTTGACAATTTTGCCATACTATAGCCTTAACTTTCGGGTCATTTTTTCAACCTGCATCATTATGGTGTTTCTGGCT
>NW_024697204.1:0-2001 GCF_008729295.1 Plectropomus leopardus | reverse complement strand
CACACACACACACACACACACACACACACACACACAGATATATTTGAGACACCTGTCAGTGTCGGAATACGAACACAAAATAACGATAAGAGAAATAATTTTTTGATCACGTTTGAATCCTTCCATGAATAACACAAAAGGTATTTGTTAATCTTAAAGATAATTTTGAAAGTCATAAAGTCGCAGTTTGTTGCAGTACTATATAGTTTTGTGTGAAACCGCTCAGTGGACTACATCTCTGGTCTCTCACAATATACGTCACCAACACCAATATTTGATTTTATTTAAAAGATATTTATTTTGAATATCCAAAACAACAAAAAACATAATAAAAATAATAATAATTAAAAAAATATAGCTGTTACTTTAGCAAATTTCACTTTTTTCTTCCAGAATGAGGGAAAAAGTATTTAAAGAAGTGAAAATTACTGCAGCTCTGTTCATTTGACTGCATCCTGGTTCAAACAGGCATCAGCGAGAAAGGAAGTTATGACATCGCTTACACGCCTCGTTTAGTTTTTTTGAGTTCACGTTTTCACAGTTTAACAAACTTCCACGTGAGCTTTCGAAACTGTTCAACCACGTGAGGCTGAAAATGGGTCATTGGATCAGATGGTTTGAAGTGGTTTTAATGGTGACAACTGCAGGCCACTTACTGGTACTGCATCTGTCTGTGCAATCTCATAATGGAGCAACAGATCAAAAATAAACGTGTTAATCATAAAAGTGAGCAGTTGCTTTTAACCCCGGATTTCCACCAGATCCGTGTGCGGTCCGGCTCCGCTCCATCACGGCAGACGGAGAAAATAGATTATACTCTAGTCTATGTGTCAATATCCACCGGCTCCGCTGCGGATCGACTCTGTCCCAGCTCCGGCAGTCCAGAGGCTTGTGGATCAGATACGCAAGCCTCCTGTTTTTGCCGGACGCCGAATCACTTCGCATAAATTCAGCCGAATTTAACACGGAGCAGACAGGAAATCGGACAGCGATACAACATTAAAACATCCGGTTACTTCTCAGAACACTCCGTGTTTTTGTCTGATCATATTTTACTTAACTACATCGACAAAACGTCAAAATGAGCAGATCCAGGCCTGGATTCAACAGGTCAGAGGTTTTCGGAGGTAATTACCGGCAACGCGGACGAGGAGAAGCCAATTTGGAAGGTGGAAAACCACCAAAATATTTATGACATCCTTTATAGCGACAACCATAGAAAGGAAATGGCGTGGAGGAACTTATTGGGAGTTACGTTAGTAAGTTGACATCACGAATAATTAATCCGGTGGTATTGCGCCATGCCGGACTCAAAACGCAACTGGTGGGGTTTGACGGAGCACGGAGCAAAACCGCGGCGGAGCCACAACGCAACACACGTGCAAGCGATGGAAATCCGCCGTAACTCTTACGGAATCGTATTGCTCAGTGCTTCTGCTTAGAAAGTCAAAACCGAGTAAAAATCATTGCTGAGTTTGCAAACGTTGTGTTTGATTGTGAATATAAATGTGAGATCTTGTTTGTGTGGCGTCGCAGGTTCCCATGATCCTGGTTGGAAATAAGTGCGACCTGGAGGTGGAGCGTGTGGTGGGCAAAGAGTCGGGCATCGGCCTCGCCCGCCAGTGGAACTGCTGCGCCTTCCTGGAGACCTCGGCCAAGAGCAAGATCAACGTCAACGAGGTAACAACACACACACGCTGTTTACATCAGATGTAAACTAAGTTCCTGCTAACCCAAGAGACTCAACCCAGGACCCAAACTGTGCCAGGTCCAAAATATAGACAGGCTAGTTCGGTCCACGTAAGGTCTGGTTGTGTTTTTAAAAGAATGGGAAAAAAAATAAAAAATTCGTGGACCCTCAGCGTCATTATAGTAACACCAGTGATTATTCAACCAATGAGAATTTTGCCTGAAAAAATGTTTCTTGTGTTTAAATTTTGATGGTTAAACCAAATTACTGATGTGTGTGTGTGTGTGTGTGTGTGTGTGTGTGTGTGTGTG
>NW_024697203.1:0-448 GCF_008729295.1 Plectropomus leopardus | reverse complement strand
CACACACAGCATTGCTGCTGTGTCTAAGGAGAGACAACCAACACAGACTTAACGGGGCTGAGAATACCCACCGGGGCGGGGTGTGTGTGTGTGTGTGTGTGTGTGTGTGTGCGTCTGTGTGTGTACGTGTGTGTATGTGTGTGTGTGTGCGTGTGTGTGTGTGTGTGTGTGTGAGAGAGTGTGTGTGTGTGTGTGTTTGTGTGTTACTGTTGCATGCATGTATATTCAGTATGTGTTCAGTGAGTGTCTTTTTCTCTTCATCATACCTTAGATGTTTTATTGCAACTTATGTACAAAACGTCATGGTTTAGGTGCTTCCTGTTGTAAAATACTATCAAGGTATGTTTATGCAGTTTTGCATGGGGCTTTGTTCCTGTTGTAGAACACTATTAGGGACTTGAACATAAATAAAAGTGGTTTAATGTGTGGCACAAAAGTGCATGCACTT
>NW_024697202.1:0-935 GCF_008729295.1 Plectropomus leopardus | reverse complement strand
TTGTTTATAACCTGCCAGAGGCAGTGTTGCACTTCCTGTATCTAGTCTGCCGGAAATTAAAGGAAGAAAGGGTTTGCAAAGACCTTGGCACATGGGTGAAATCAAAACAATACAGATGTATTCCCTTTGTATTCCTTGCAACCAAATCTTTAATTGTTGTGGCATTGAGGACACATTTGGTGCATTCACGCCCGTACTCTCTTGAGTACCTGGACGCATGGTAATACTATATGTAAAGAGCAGCATCCAAACCTTCCCTTCCATGGGAGCTTTTAACAAAGTTGTCTCTCTGCTTGAGTAAATTCAGAGTGAATCTGGTTACATGTGTGATCTGATCATCTACTCTGACATTGAAGTTCATGAAGGCTTTTACTTCTTATCATGCTTCATCTAGCCCTCATCAATTCTCATCAAGGATCCTCATCAATCCTCCCTGGATTCCTTTTTTCTGCTGCTGCAGTTTCTGTTGGGTCAAATCAGACTCTTGGCAGCGGCCGCTGGCTGTCAGCCAATCAGAATAAAGCAGCAGAGATCAGTGGCATGTGGCAATGCTAAAGTCCACGGGTGAGCTGATTCATTATGATCGGTGGTGGAATGTAACTAAGTACATTTACTCAAGTACTGTACTAAAGTACATATTTGAGGTACTTGTACCTTACTTGAGTATTTTCTTTTCATGCCTCTTTATGCTTTTACTCCACTAAATTTCAGAGGGAAATATTGTACTTTTTACTTTACTACATTGATGTGAATGCTTTAGTAACTTTTTTGCACAAAAACAACAAGAGTTCATAGATTACAGTGTTCTGTAATAAATTAAATTACCAAACAGTTTATGCAAGTACAGCTGCTACGATTAGTAGATTAATCAGTCGGTTCATTGCTTTGCCAAGTTTTTTGATATACATTTTTTATTACTTTTGTGGTGTTTTTTC
>NW_024697201.1:0-284 GCF_008729295.1 Plectropomus leopardus | reverse complement strand
AATGTCAATCATAACATGCATTGAATAGCCATTATTTATTTCGTAAAGTCAAACCATTATGTAAAATATACATTTCTTGGAGTCGCAAACTTATTGCTTTAACTTGCAAGCTAAAGACATTTACATGCCAGTGATGCTATCTTAGTGCCATCGTTAATGGGAGTAGAAGTTGGCCAGTGCTAAGTTATTTTAGTTAGTTAGCACTGAACTGCATGATATGAAACACATAACGTTACTCAAAACATAATGCACTGTCCCTATATGTTCATCACCACAGCATTAAC
>NW_024697200.1:0-556 GCF_008729295.1 Plectropomus leopardus | reverse complement strand
TGTGTGTGTGTGTGTGTGTGTGTGTTTCTGTGTGTGTGTGTGTGTGTTCTCACCACAGTCGTGCTCCTCGTGGCGTCGACAGACGTTCAGAGTGAAAACAGCCGACAGCTTCAGCTCATCAAACATCTGAACAACAAGACAACAGACTGATCAATCAATGAATCAAATTCACTGATTTCAGTCTCATTTAGATCTGAAACACTTCACTATATTTATTGATCAGTTCAAACAGGCGCAAATACAATGTTACACACATATAATCACAAAACGAAATGAAGGAGGCGTAAAAAGAAAACAGGCCGTCTTTAACGGGACGATCTGATCGCCTCAAACCTCAGATCCTCATCAGAGCAGAAAAACAGGACTTGTATTATTTCTGGGTGTCATTCTGGGCTTTTGACTCTGAATTTGTCATTTTGACTATTTTCCACCTGATGAGGTCATTTTGACCATATTTGGCAGATGGAGGAAATACATGCTATTTCCACTAGGTGACCTGTCACAGTTAATGTAGCTGCTGATCACTGACATATCCCAGACTGTCAGCAGCTACATT
>NW_024697199.1:0-395 GCF_008729295.1 Plectropomus leopardus | reverse complement strand
TCTGGGAGTGAGACCAGGCTGAAAAATTTTAAAATATTAAAGTATTATACAAAGCTTGTTTTATATTTTAAAAAAACAAAACATCCCTGTAAAAATTCACTTAGGTTGATTACCGATGGAAAACTACAACCAAGAGATTATATACATATAATACATATACAGTATATACATTTAAGGAGGAAAGAAGGAAAAGTGTGTGTGTGAGTGTGTGTGTGTGTGTGTGTGTGTGTGTGTGTGTGTGTGTGATGTACTAAATCTGATAAACCATGAATCTCTCTTGCTGCAAACAAAACCAAATGCTCCACTGTGTATATTAAGTCCTATAAAACGGATCCACAGCAAAGGTGATGTCACTGTGAGGGGAGTTGAAAGGGTTGCCATGGTGACGGGCAAAG
>NW_024697198.1:0-385 GCF_008729295.1 Plectropomus leopardus | reverse complement strand
ATATTTAATCATATTTTCTGACAGCTTCGTGTCTCCGTCTGACACTCGACGACGACCCGAGCGTCCTGACGACGACCCGAGCGTCCTGACGACGACCCGAGCGTCCTGACGACGACCCGAGCGTCCTGACGACGACCCGAGCGTCCTGACGACGACTCTGATTTGGTGATTACTGGTCTCTGGTGATGATGTCATCAGGCCCGAGTATTTCAGAAACATGTAAACGAGTGTCGAAAAAGCGGATGTTTGTTTTTCGTTTGTTTTTTTGATTTTTCGTTGATTGACGCGGAGAAAAGTTCATAAACACGTTTAAGGGCCGTCGGATATTAAAAATCAAACACGTATTTCTGCTTTTATGGTTTCTGCCTTCGGGCCGTTTATGTTT
>NW_024697197.1:0-244 GCF_008729295.1 Plectropomus leopardus | reverse complement strand
CTGCATGTGTTTGCATGACACAAAATGACAACTGTGTGTGTGTGTGTGTGTAGATGTGTGTGTGTGTGTGTGTGTGTGTGTGTGTGTGTGTGTGTGTGTGTGCATGCGAGTGTTTTGATAATCTTTAGAAAAAATTGAAATGAGATAGAGTGAAATAAGATTTATTGTTTACATAGCACATAACAGTGAAAGTTGTCCAATAAATGAGAGTAAGGATGGCTAGGTTAGGATTAAACGCAGCATT
>NW_024697196.1:0-475 GCF_008729295.1 Plectropomus leopardus | reverse complement strand
CGTTACACCTGAACACGCTACACCTGAACACGCTACACCTGAACACGTTACACCTGAACACGCTACACCTGAACACGCTACACCTGACCACGTTACACCTGAACACGTCACACCTGAACACGTTACACCTGAACACGCTACACCTGAACACGCTACACCTGAACACGCTACACCTGAACACGCTACACCTGAACACGTTACACCTGAACACGCTACACCTGAACACGTTACACCTGAACACGCTACACCAGCTCTATCAGTGTAACATTAAAACCTCCTCTCTGTGTGTGTGTGTGTGTGTGTGTGTGTGTGTGTGTGTGTGTGTGCGTGCGTGCGCGCGTGTGTGTGCAGGAGCTGGTCAGTGTGTATGTGAGTGTGTTGCGGCGCTGCATGGTGTGTGTAGGAGTGTGTGTGCTGCTGTGTGTGTGTGTTGCGTACAGAGATCCTCTGCAGCAGAGTCTGCAGCTGCTGCAGC
>NW_024697195.1:0-447 GCF_008729295.1 Plectropomus leopardus | reverse complement strand
TCAGTGTGTGTGTGTGTTTCTGTGTGTGTGTGTCAGCAGGAGGTAAAACACGGAGCAGACTCAATCCAGCACACACCTCCTCCTCCTCCTCCTCCCCCCTCTTGGTTGTTGCTAATTACCCAGCATGCAACTTTACCACTTCCTCTCCAACACATCTCGCTCACCACAAGCACGCACACACACACGCACACACGCACACACACACACACACACACACACACACACACTCAGTGCAGATCAGTGTGTGTTCACAGGATTCCCTCTGACGGTTAAATATTAACTCAGTTTAATGAATCAACCTATAAACTATCAGACAGATAATCTGAGGTGCGCACACACACACACACACACACAGAAACACACACACACAGTCACACTGTCACACACACACAATCACACTGTCACACACACACACACACAGTCACACACACACAGTCACACACACAC
>NW_024697194.1:0-286 GCF_008729295.1 Plectropomus leopardus | reverse complement strand
ATTTTGGGACGTGTCCTTTTTTGACATTTTTGCCATACTATAGCCTTGCTTTTTGGGTCATTTTTTCGACTCGCTGTATTATTGTGTTTTGGGCCTTTTTTGCAACTTTCTATGCTATGGCGTGTTTCAGCATGCTATTTAATACTGTTTTAAGCTATTTTTAGCTGTTTTTGGGACGTGTCCTTTTTTGACATTTTTGCCATACTATAGCCTTGCTTTTCGGGTCAATTTTTTGACTTGCTGTATTATTGTTTTTTTGGCTGTTTTTGCAACTTTCTATGCTATG
>NW_024697193.1:0-1341 GCF_008729295.1 Plectropomus leopardus | reverse complement strand
TGTCATATTTCACAAACGGTGCTGGTATTTAGAACTGGACATTAATGTGCAAGCGTGATCTTTACGCTAAATTCACCACAACACCAAACACCCGAGGACTACAGGTCACACTGGCAACACTGGTTACATATAGAAGAGGGACGATTTCAATATCCAGTGTTTGCAGCACACACACACACACACACACACCGTTGACATTGTAGTTGACCTCTCCAGCGTAATGCAGCAGTCTGAATTCGTCTCGTCCCATTACCTTCCGGGTCTTTGCATCAGCCAGCTTGTGACTGCAGGGAAACACACACAACCACACACACAAACACACACACACACACACACACACACACACACACACACACAGGGCATGGATACATCAGTAAATGGACACATATTCAATAGTTCACAGTTCGATACAACAACCCAGTCAACAGCCAGGCAGCGTTCTTTGGGGTATATTTGTGGCATCGCAGTGGTTATAAAAGACGAGAACAGGAATCAAACTTACGTGACAAAGTGCGGGTGTCCTCCCACGGTGTCCTCCAGCTTCTCTAGGAAGGTCAGATCACTGGCGTCTCCGGGTCTCAGACACTCCTCGTCCTGCGAGAGGACAAAAAGACCCGTCAGTCAGTCAGTCCTCATATCGTTTACATTAACTTGATACTGAGTCACAGTTTATGTATTCAGAGTGCGTGAATCAGTGCACGGATCATATTAATTCATTCATAATTTATTATGCAGACGATAGCAGCTTTTCCCTCTCAATGACTGAGCATTAAAGGAATCATTAAAGGAACAGCTCATCAGCCGAGAGTTACATGAGGTTATTTTAGCTTAGATGCCTTCCAGCACCTCTAAAGCTCAATAAACAAGACGTTGTGTATTGTTTGATTAACTTGTACATAAAACATGTAAAAAGTTGTGATTTAATGGTGTAACGGACAGGACGATTTCCTTCAGTCACGCTGATGATAAGATTCCAGGATTTCCTAAAATGTTGAACTCTGACACCTTAACCCACGCCAGATGTTCTTTACGTATTTCACATTATGGCAGAAAGTCGCGTCCAGATTTCATGTCATAACTGAGCTTTCTATTAAAACGATTAGTGTCACCAATTCAGTATCTGACCAAATGTCTCCCGTTTGTTCCTGACGCTGAGTAATGTCCAGTTAAGTTTCATGGGCTTCTGATATATTATTTTTATTCTGTAAATCTTTGTATTTCAACCTAAAAAGTGCTTTATAAATACAGATAATAATAATAATAAGAATAATAATAATAGAAGTAATATTATTAGTAATAATTTTTTTTTTTTTTTTTTTTTTTTTTTTTTTTTTTTTTTTT
>NW_024697192.1:0-254 GCF_008729295.1 Plectropomus leopardus | reverse complement strand
GGACTCCCAGCCTCTCGCCCTCCTCCCATTCATCCGTCAACCCCCCCCCTCCTCCTCCTCCTCCTCCGCTGCCCTCTCACACATTCATTACATCGTCTCGAAATGATAAAACTGCAGGGAATATTGAGGTTTCTGGCCTGTGTGTCTGCTCGGAGGTGTACAGTCAAAACCTGCTTCATTTACATTTTGTCTGACAGATTACAGGTCAGGGACCGCAGCCAGGACTCTGTGTGTGTCTGTGTGTGTGTGTGTGT
>NW_024697191.1:0-637 GCF_008729295.1 Plectropomus leopardus | reverse complement strand
TTTTTCAACATGCTAATTTTTTGTGTTTTTGGCCGTTTTTGCAACATTCTTTGCTATGGCGCACCTAAGCACGCTATTCTGTGTCATCTAATGTGGTTTTCAGCAGTTTTTGGGACATGTCATTTTTTGCCATTTTTGCCATAGTATAGCCTTGCGTCTTTGGTGGATTTTTCAACATGCTAATTTTTTGTGTTTTTGGCCGTTTTTGCAGCATGTTATCCAATGGCGTATCTTAGCACTCTATAAAATGTCATTTAATGCGGTTTTAAGCAGTTTTTTAGACATGTCATGTTTTGACATTTTTGCCATACTATAGCCTTGCGTCTTTGGTGGATATTTCAAAATGCTATTTTTTTGTGTTTTAATACGTTTTTTGCAACATTGTTTGCTACAGCATGTCTCAGCACGCTGGTCTATTTAGTTTAATGCTGTTTTCAGCAGTTTTTTAGACATGTCATATTTTGACGTTTTTGCCATACTATAGCCTTGCATCTCTGGTGGGTTTTTCAAAATGCTATTTTTTTGTGTTTTGGGCCGTTTTTGCAACATTCTTTGCTATGGCGCGCCTAAGCACGCTATTCTGTGTCATCTAATGTGGTTCTCAGCAGTTTTTGGGACATGTCATATTTTGACATTT
>NW_024697190.1:0-487 GCF_008729295.1 Plectropomus leopardus | reverse complement strand
CCTAACTAACTACTGTCGTGACTCAGTGAAAAACAGAAAGACAAATGACCAGCACCCCTGAACCTAGTGAAACTAAACACTGACAAAACCTATGCTGAGTGCAGTACAAAATCAGTATTTTAGTCTTACCCTGGCCATAATCTGGGATATGCACAGGAATAGAGTTCTCTTACACTTTACACAATTCACAAGCAACAACGTAAAAACAAGGAGCTACGGGTGGTATCTGCCGCGATCAGTAGAGCACACCAGACTTTTATAACTGCAGTCTCTCCTGGATTGTTGGAGCCCGGCACCAACGATCCGCACCAATCACCAGCCAAAGGGAAGGACACGCCCTCTGGGGACAGCTGTAACTCAATTGGATGGTTAGACACACACAGATACATACATCCACAGACTGCGAGAGGAGGAGATTAGAGCTCAAAGCTCAGGATCATAACATGTCCTATTTTGACATTTTTGCCATACTATAGCCTTGCCTTTT
>NW_024697189.1:0-210 GCF_008729295.1 Plectropomus leopardus | reverse complement strand
TCTCTCTGTGTGTGTGTGTGTGTGTGTGTGTGTGTGTGTGTGTGTGTGTGTGTTAGCATCACATGTGCATATGTACAAACAATACATCATGCACCCTGTCTGACCTACATTTGCCACCCTGCACCATAACTGTGACATGAAGGCACTCACTCAAGCATGACACACACACACACACACACACACACACACACACACACACACAGTCTGATA
>NW_024697188.1:0-420 GCF_008729295.1 Plectropomus leopardus | reverse complement strand
CTTTTTCTACCTTTATTCCCACTTTGTACGCCATGGTACGTATATACAAGCTATTCTATATCGTTTTCATCAGTTTTTAGGCGGGGTCAAATTTTGAATTTTTTCGACATACTATACTATTGTCTTGTTGGCCGTTTTTTTTTTGACATGCTAAATTATGAGGTTTTTGGCCTTTTTCGGACTTAATTCCTACTTTGTATGCTATGATGCAACTCTACAAGCTATTATATGTTGTTTTCATCAGTTTTTAGGCGGGGTCAAAATTTGACTTTTTTCGACATACTATACTATTGCCTTGGTGGCTGTTTTTTTTTGACATGCTAAATTATGAGGTTTTTGGCCTTTTTCTGCCTTTAATCCTACTTTTTATACTATGACGCGTCTCTAAAGGTTGTTTTTTATTGTTTTGAGTTGTTTTTA
>NW_024697187.1:0-704 GCF_008729295.1 Plectropomus leopardus | reverse complement strand
GTTATGAGAGTGAACTGAAGTGAATAATGGTGCAATACTTCTGAACATATGCACATTGTGTTTGTTATTGTATGCTGATGTGTATAAAATTAAAGGGGAAGTGTTTTATTTTCCTAATGCAAATTTAAAGGGAAACAAGTGTAATTTGATATGTTGTGATACATGTAAAACAATATTTTATTTTGTATTATGCAATTTATTGAGAACATTTATGCTATTCCGGCTGAATTTAAAGTGACTAGAGGGTAATTTTTGGTGCAGTTCTCTCACATGAATAGGCTTATGGTGTAAGAGTAACTCACTTCTTTAATACCTCTGTGTCTAACTCAAAATGTGTACTGTTATGTTATTTGCACATGGTTCTGATATGGTTATGATAAATGATCTTTTGAATGTCAATGGTTACTTACCATAAGTACTATTGAAACACTGTTCAATGAACAGGTAAATGTGTGAGCACTTTAATGGTTAGTTCTCATAAATGATACACTTAAGGTTGAACGTTGTACAACTGAGACAGATTTGAGATTTGAATAGAGATCAGAATCAGAATCACAATCAGAAAAAGATTTATTGCCAGGTATAGTTAACACAATACGAGGAATTTGTTCTGGTGGGTTGGTGCAACATAAATATAGAAAAAGAAAACAGATAAAATAGAAGATACAAATATAAAATATAAAAAGTACGAGTCTTACAGTGCA
>NW_024697186.1:0-357 GCF_008729295.1 Plectropomus leopardus | reverse complement strand
TGTGTAATGATTCATTTTTAAGCTTTTCTTTCTTTTTAATTATTGTTTTGTTTTTTTTCATGTTGTGTCCCTTTTGTATCATTCTGTGTCCTCTCTCTAAATTTGTGAAGAGTTGCAGGTTGGATAAGTGAGATGTCAATCCGGTTGATCAGCTGATCAACTTTCAGACCCAGCAAAATAATATGAGAAGGGTCAAGTTTCACTCTCACTGCACCTGAACTTCTGCTGCCCCGTCTGTGCCCAAAACAAAACGAAAAAATAAACAAAACAAAAAATGGAAAATGGCATGGAAAATGTACTTATATACTTATGCACATAAAATAATAACTGTAAAATTATTTTATTTATATAATTATG
>NW_024697185.1:0-418 GCF_008729295.1 Plectropomus leopardus | reverse complement strand
GCAGCTAACGATATGTGTACAGTATATACAGTACAGTGTACTAACGTTAGTTTACTCTGTTAGCATGTCTGTTATTGCTTCCTAAATCTACTAATTTAGCCGGGGATAATCCAATATCATGCTTCAGTGCACATGTTAATTTAGCTAAGATATCTCTATATAGTTTCCCCTCCAGAACCGGTTCTGGGGGGTGTTCTTTTTTTTTTTTTTTTTTTTTTTTTTTTACCTGTGACTGGTATTATTTCACAGTAACTAGAAATGAAGCAAAGAACTCAAAAATACTTTTTCAGTTGTAGTTTTAAATATTGCTTTTACAAATGTAGCAGTATGGCTGTAGCTGTGCGGTGTCTTAATTAGTGCCGCAGGATCAGCATGTCTCTGCTGGGGGCGCAGTCTATAAAGGTGGGTGGTTGTGCCC
>NW_024697184.1:0-853 GCF_008729295.1 Plectropomus leopardus | reverse complement strand
GGTGTCTGCCTCCCTGACCGAAACTGGAAGATGTTTCCATAGGAGAGCAGCGTGGTAGCTGAAGGCTCTGGTTCCTATCCTACGTCTGGAAACTTTGGGAACCACAAGTAACCCTGCATTTTCAGAGCACAGTGATCTTGAGGGTTGGTAAGCAACTATGAACTGCGACAGATAGGATGGAGCCTGACCATTTAGAGCTTTGTAAGTAAGGAGGAGGATTTTAAATTCAATCCTGGATTTCACAGGGAGCCAGTGCAGAGAAGCTAAAAAAGGAGAAATATGGTCCCTTTTCTTGGTTCCTGTTAGAACACGAGCAGCAGCGTTCTGCACCAGTTAGAGAGACCTAAGAGATTTGTTGGGGCAACCAAATAATAGGGAATTACAGTAATCCAGCCTGGAGGTGACAAATGCATGTACTAATTTTTCATCTGTTTGGGACAGGATATGTCTAATTTTTGCGATGATACGCAAGTTAAAGAAAGCTCTCCTTGAAGTTTGTTTTATATGGGAGGCAAAAGATAAATCTCGATCAAATAAAACTCTGAGGTTCCTTACAGTTGTGCTAGAGGCCAAGGTAACGCCATCTAG
This sequence comes from Plectropomus leopardus, assembly GCF_008729295.1. Classification (NCBI taxonomy): domain Eukaryota; kingdom Metazoa; phylum Chordata; class Actinopteri; order Perciformes; family Serranidae; genus Plectropomus; species Plectropomus leopardus. Next base: position 265 of record NW_024697184.1, on the reverse strand, counting down.
AGAAATTAAATTGTTGGAAAAGGAGCTTCTGAGGTGTTTGGGGCCAAGAACAGTAACTTCAGTTTTGTCTGAATTCATCGTCAGGAAATTACGGCTCATCCAGGCTTTTACATCCTTAAGACATGTTTGAAGTCTAGATAGCTGATCAGTTTCATCTGGTTTCATAGATAGATATAATTGCGTATCATCAGCATAACAATGGAAATTTATAGTGTTTTCTAATTATGTTGCCTAGAGGGAGCATATATAAAGTAAAAAGGATTGG
>NW_024697183.1:0-733 GCF_008729295.1 Plectropomus leopardus | reverse complement strand
CGTAGGGTTACTTTGTGTGTGTGTGTGTGTGTGTGTGTGTGTGTGTGCACTTGCAGGCCACTTATTTCTGAGGTAATGTTAACCCAATGAGCCTTGAAAACACAATTTGAAACATTATCTGTTACACAGTTTTCCTGAAAACTTTAAACCGCTTTTTAAATAAACTTTACTGTTGTTCTCTGCCTCTGCGGGTGACATCATTCAACAGCTAACAGCATAAAAACCTTAAATTAGACTTTAGAGGTTTGTCATAAAACAACATTTTGGCCAAAGTAATGAAGTGCATTTGTGAACGGAGTGAAAAACCAAACGAGTCGTCTCCAGTAAAAAAAACTCCACTTACTTGTTGTATTCAAGTTGCTCCAGGGAGAAAATGTGCTTGTTGAAATATTCCTGAAGCTTCTCGTTTGCATAGTTGATGTTGAACTGCTCAAAGCGGTTGACCTGACACAGACAGAAAAAACACAGACGGAGAGTTAATGAACCAAAGAACAAGAAAACCCCGAGGTTTGTTTTCCTATTTCCTGATTAACAATTAAAATAAGATTAAATACTCAGGAGTGGGTAATAAAAGGTCATATTATTGAGTTTAATGGAGTGTGCTTGTGTGAGGGATCCGAATTTAATTTAATTCAGCTAAATTCGATAAACTTTTTTATCCCTGAGAGAAAATTAAAGTTGAGTTCATATCAGAAACACAAAAGAAAGCAGCGAGTTTTATTTTATTTTCTTA
>NW_024697182.1:0-3867 GCF_008729295.1 Plectropomus leopardus | reverse complement strand
GTGTGTGTGTGTGTGTGTGTGTGTGTGTGTGTGTGTGTGTGTGTGTGCGCGCGCTTGCTGAATCTGCGTAGGCTCCTGTTTCAAGTGGTGGTGCAGGCAGGTAGGGGAGGAAGAGGAGGAGGACGAGGAGGAGGTGGAGGAGAAAGGGGAGAGATCCACAGAAAAGGGCCTTGGGGGCATCCTGATACACATCCAGTACATTTCCATCTCCACATTACCTCTATGACTCACACACACACACACACACACACACACACACACACACTCACATATAAGACGGAAACACACAACAAATGTGTCCGTGCACATATATAATACACACAAACACATCATTCCCACACCAGCATCAAACAGTGAAAAAACACACAACCCACGCACCCGCACTCACACATATAAACAACACACCCCCACACACATACACAACAAAAAGCCACACACAAACACTTACACACAGTCTTCGTGCTCACCAAGGCGGTTGGTTTGTCAGGGGGGTTAGAATTTGCATGGCTGGGCAAATTTTCCTTGTGCTAAACTCTAATCAGCTCCTGTATCTCTCAGACACCTGCCCAGCAAAAAAAAAAACCTTAATATGCAAAACACCTCCCCCCCCCCCCCCCCCCCCCACCGCCGCAGCTCCTCGGCCAACAGAAGACTTATTCACCTGGCCTCTCTCCCTCTTTTCCTCTCTGTCTGTCTTCTTGCAAATTTTCACATTTATGTATGCAAATAAGCTGTTCCCCTTAAAGCCTGTTTTAACAGCAGCTTCCTGGTGCCAGGAAAAGAATGGTAGTTTTTGTTTGAGATGTGACAGGAAATTCAGAAAGTAGGCGAAAGATGGCACGTTACCTGTGTTTGGGCAGGTGCGCCGTTTTTCACAGGGTGTGCAAACTTTTATTTGTGTGATTTTCACGCTGTCCTCCTACAGGTTGATCTTTCAGTTGTTTCTCTGTGACAGGTTATGTGAGTCAAACCTGTCTAAGAATCTTTAGGATCTGTTGTATTTCAGTTTAAAGAAATGAAGTGTCAGTCAAAGATATTTGAATTTTGGCTCAGCAGCCCTCATGTAGTTAAAATTTTAAGATTTACTTAGTTTTAAGGCTCAAACAAAGATTGAAAGAAGCTAAATGAAAATCCCAAAATGTTTTTTTAGTTAGTTGTAGTTAGTTATATTCCTCTTGTTAATGTTTGATTGTACAGAATGATGTGTGCATTGTTGGGAAAGCTCATTTTTAAGCAATGCTTTACAAGCTACCAATGACTTTACACTGAAAAATGTTGAACTACAGAAAAGCTACCCGAAAGAGAAATCTTGTTTATCTGAAAAAGCCTACTCATGTACATACGAGACGGAGTTCTAACAAAATATGATGCAAAAAAGTCACATGCTCGCAAAAAATGCACCTAAATGTGTTTGTTCACAGGTCATGATGCAAAGAAATAAAATGCCCCACTATTCATAGGAAAGTGCAAAAAATGCCCACTTTTGTTTTGAACACAATGCCCATCATTCATACACCTGCCTTCCAGAAACTAGAGTCCATGTGGGTGGATTGCACCTAGCAGGTAACTTCTAAAATAGCAACCCAACAACTTTCTGTGAACATTTGTTAATAAATGGCAATAATCAAAACTTGTGATTAATTGTGGTTAAAGGTTGGTAAATTACAAGCGAGATACAATGGTGAAATAAAAAATAAAATAAATCCTTTTCTTTTATGGCCCCAAATTGTTTGTAGTTTTAGTAGTTAACTACACAAAAAAATGGCAAAACTTATTTTAACTACTTGAATATTTGTGCAAATATGAATGTAGCTGAAAAACAAGCAAACTACAACCACTACTTCAATTACATGTGGTTCAATGCACTCCAACTCTGGACGTATGTGCATGTTCGACATTAAACCTTTATTTTCAAATGCATCTGCTGGAGGGAGAAAGCTGCTCTGTGCTCACTGCGTGACGTGGAATTCTGCGTCTCTCGTCTCTAGTGCACAAACACACACTGATGGACTTTTCACTAAAGCAGGACACATCTCTTGTCCAATAATATTTACATATTCACACACTCACTTTATAAAAATGGTGCTAAACAGAACACAAAAGTGGTTCACTGGCTTGTAATCATAGGGAAACCTGTTTTGGTGCTATATGGCCCCCATTTTTAAAAGGTGCTGTGCAACGTCTTTTTCAAACAGTACTCTGGAGAACCATTAAAGGTACTATACAGCACTATTTTGTTTTTAATGTTTTTGGGCGTGGGGGGCCTTTAAAGGATGTTAGATAATACAGTATGCATCTTAATACCCTTTTACTTAAACTATGAATGATTATTATTCATTTCTTATGAATTGTTGAACAGGTTATAATGTCGTCTGGGGGGGAATATTTGCTATTTTTTTTTTGGACATGGGGGCAGAGGGTTGAGAGCAAGGGTGTTAGAAGGAAGGGATCCAGACCAGTGTTCAGAACTGTATTAACTTTCGGTCATATTAGGGTACATTCTTGCCATAATTGTTTTCCTTCACATAACCGTCTTAACTTTACGTTAAGTACATAACTTTATGTAAAAAAAACTCCTTTATGGAGTGCTAATTGGGAGGATATTATTCAAACCGTTAAACCAGTAGAGAACCTCCAATGAACCTCTAATGAACAATTAAGGGGTTTAAAGGGGTTTTTGTGTGGTGGCAGTGCTATTTAGCACCTCACCCCAGGCTAAAGAACTGCTGAAGAACAAACTTTTTTCTTTGTGTAAATTTTGGATTATTCAGAAGGGACAAGACAACAAATAGATATAATTTTAAAAATAAATAAATAATTGAAAATCGGTGGGGAAAAAAAGCTCGGTTTTCATATGTCTTAAACTTCTGTTCTGACAAACAAAATAAAAAAAATCAAGTTTGAGAGGCTGTGTGTCTTTGGGGATATTATTTAATTTCTTGTTAATTTCTTGTTGTGTGTGTCAGGCGATTTACCAAAAGCAGAGCATAATTTGATATGAAAATAGACACAAGCTTCTGAAGAAAAACACACACCCTGATTCCAGTATCAGGAAAAATGAAACCTAAACGACAAAACAAAAAATACTGTTGTTAAGCTTTAACGATGTGCTTTGCCTTTAAATCTAAACTTTGATGCACCCATTTAAGGTCACCCTATATTAGTGTTGGCCAAAGCAAATGCAGTGATAGGTGAAGGGTCACTTTCTTCTTGATTTAAACTTATTTCCCGTCACTAAACGAATAATTCAGCTGAGCAGAAGGAATTGTGTCATTTTTCTTTGTGCTTTGCTTTGATGGACTTTAGGCTTATTGAGACCTCATATATACAAGTGCCTCTGCCTGCCAGAGTCTTTCAAAGCCTCCCTTAAGAGGGCTGAAGATGGATGTGGGGAAGAGTGTGTGTGCGAGTGTGTGTGTGTTTGGGTGCACACAGAGGAGCCCCAGTGGACAAATAACGGACAGAGAGAGATAGACGTAAACAGAGAGAAAGAGAGTGAAGCACTTTAAATGTGAGCGCTGCAAAAGTCCCACTGCTCGCAAGGGCACTTCTCTCCTGCACGTCATCTCTCTTTCCCCCCTCTCTCTCCTTCTACCCTTCTTTTCTCCCCTTCCCATTCCCCTCAATTCCCTCCCTCCCTCCCTCCCTTCATCGTTTTCTCCTTTGTCTCCGAGCTCTCACCCTCTATCCCCTATCTATCCATCTCCCTCTTCCCCCTCTCCCCCTCTTTCTCTCCCCTTCCTCTCACTAAAACAGTAGGACGCTTAACCTTGATAACAGTGAGATTTTTTCCCCCCTCAAAGTGACACACACACACACACACACACACACACACACACACACACACACACTGGAGAAGTGCTTTGC
>NW_024697181.1:0-224 GCF_008729295.1 Plectropomus leopardus | reverse complement strand
AGCGGAAGAAAAGAGTTACAACAGTTGACAAAGTGTGTGTGTGTGTGTGTGTGTGTGTGTGTGTGTGTGTGCGTGCGTGCGTGCGTGTGTGTGTGTCACTTTTGCTTTGTGCAGTGTGTGGTATTTGCGTTTTGCACTTATCTCTTTCACATGGGCTCTCGTGAGACACATCCTTTGGACGTGCTGCGTGTATATATGTGTGTGTGTGTGTGTGTGTGTGTGTG
>NW_024697180.1:0-748 GCF_008729295.1 Plectropomus leopardus | reverse complement strand
CACACACACACACACACACACACACACACACACACACACACACACACACAGCATTATCCTTTTCCTGCTGAGTCAGAAGTTACTCTGTAATATGTGGTGGGGAGATTGTAAAAGAAAGCTTTTCACAGTGCCGGATCCTCTCTGCTTGTCTGGAAAGTCACCCAACCGGACATTAAATTAGCTAAGCCTCCGCCGTTGATACCGCTATCTGTTAAATAGCACACACTCCCGCTCTGCCCATTCAACCGCCGTCATTCTCTTTTTTTTTATTATCTCCTGGTCATTTTCTTCTTCCCGCTTTTTACTCGGCTCTCAGAGAGCAGCTGATGTTCCCGCTTCAGTTCATGGGCATGCTGGGACGCTTCGACCTGGAGTGCACTGTGAGCGGCAGCGGGCGGTCCGGCCAGGCGGGGGCGCTGCGGCTCGCCATCTCTCGCGCTCTGCTCACCTTCCTGTCTGAGGGCCAGATGGAGACCATGAGACAAGGTGGGTGGTCACTTTTTACAGCGTTTCACGTGTTTGCGCAGAAGTGACTCCTTTAACCCTTTCACACCTGGATCGGTTTTCTTGTGCTGCAGTGAGATGCCTAAAATTAGCATTTGATCCTCTCAGACCTAATAAAATTATTTTGATTTTGTTCAAAAATATGAAAAATGATCAGTAACTTTGCAAGGCATGTCACGCAACCTGCAATAAGTTAGTAAAAAGTGACAAGATGGATATTATCAGAAAAAAAGAAAAAAATTCC
>NW_024697179.1:0-379 GCF_008729295.1 Plectropomus leopardus | reverse complement strand
TTGTGTTAATGAAACTTGTTTGTTCCTGTTTTTTTCCGGTCCAAAATCTTTATGTTTCCAGTAAATTCTCCGTCTGATATTAGACCGTTTAATTTTTAAATGCTGCCTTGTGTGACTCATTTTGAATTTGGGCTGGCCATGTAATGTAATTTTACAGGTGTGAGTCCCGGCCCAAAACTTGTGATTAAGATCCACAAAAACGTATTCAAACTTTAAGTTATGAAAACACGACTTTGATAAAGCCTCCAAAGCCTGATGTAACAGTCTGTGTGTATTTGTGACAAGTTTAACAAACACAACATCAACAACACGAGTGCTGCCAGACCTGTGTGTGTGTGTGTGTGTGTGTGTGTGTGTGTGTGTGTGTGTGTAGTGATAG
>NW_024697178.1:0-515 GCF_008729295.1 Plectropomus leopardus | reverse complement strand
TGACCTCTGGACAGAGGTGTCCAAGGTTAGTAGTTCCTCCAGATATAGTATAATCAAATTCAGGATGTATTTTTGACATATTGTATGAAATGTGCATTCAACCAACATTTAAACTTAACAGGTGTTTTTTTCTGAACATTATTTTAATGTCTTTTAGTTGTCAAAAAAAAATCCTACTTTTAAATGGATATATATTTTCTAAAAAAAAGTAATTAATTTATGGTTGATATAAAATAATTTTGAACCACACACAACGAAATACATCTGAATATTATGCACAATTATTTGGCAAAAAGCCACCATATGCAGCGGAATAAAGTATTCACAGTATTACAATGAAAGCTATACATACTGTATGCCAGACCGATACTTGGGCAACACTGGTGTGTGTGTGTGTGTGTGTGTGTGTGTGTGTGTGTGTGTGTGTGTCTGTGTGTGTGTGTGTGTGTGTAAAGAGATTCAAATCATGCTCATTCATACATAACACTATAAATTATACAAAATTTGTCTCCATT
>NW_024697177.1:0-550 GCF_008729295.1 Plectropomus leopardus | reverse complement strand
ACACACACACACACACACACACACACACACACACACACACAGGTTCACTGTGAAGCAGCTTCATGTCGACTCTGATTCTGTCATTACTGTTAAAACATTTGAATTTACTTTATTGGTCAGAGGTGTGAGTGACAGAGAGCAGGATGATTGACAGCTGAGTGTGTGTGTGTGTGTGTGTGTGTGTGTGTGTGTGTGTGTGTGTGTGTGTGTGTAAAACTGAATCTGTCACACAAATCCGAGTGTAAGCCGTTCATTTATTTTTCAATCATCCTTCATTTTGGTCTAAATGTTTCTAAACTTCCTCTCCGCTGCCACATTTGTGCTTCTATACATTTATTTATTTTTAACCAGTAGTATTACTACTACTACTGCTGAACAAGTACTTATACTGCCTTTGCTGTTAATAACTAGCACTGTGGTTGTACTGTGTCCACCGTGTATATAACCTCTACTACTACTATCAATGATCTTTATCAAAACTTTTCCAAACTAGTTTTCGCAGTTTCACAGCACAAAAACTACAAACGAAAGAGTATTCTACGTTTAAAAT
>NW_024697176.1:0-210 GCF_008729295.1 Plectropomus leopardus | reverse complement strand
TGTATGTGTCTGAGAGTGTGCGTGTGTGTATGTGTGTACGTGTGTGTATGTGTGAGTGTGTGTGTGTGTATATGTGTGTGTCTGAGAGTGTGTGTGCGTATCATGTGATGTTTACACTCTGTTTCTAACACTGATGTCACTGTTTGACTGTCACATGATTCACCAGCTGATCACAACACACACACACACACACACACACACACACACACA
>NW_024697175.1:0-393 GCF_008729295.1 Plectropomus leopardus | reverse complement strand
ATGCAGAGACGCGTTATAGTATACAAAGTGGAAACATAGGTCAAAAAAGGCTGAAAAAGTAATAATTTAGCATGGTGAAAAATTGGCCAAAAATCGCATACTATAGTATGGCAAAAATGTTAAATTTTGACATGTCCCAAAAATGGCTAAAAACAACATATTATAGCTTGTAGAGACGCATTATAGTACACAAAGTGGAAACAAATGTCAAAAAAAGCCAAAAACGTCATAATTTAGCATGTTGAAAAAATGGCCAAAAATCGCATACTATAGTATAGCTAAAATGACAAATTTTGACACGTTCCAAAAATGACTAAAAACAACATATTATGTCATGCAGAGACGTGTTATAGTATACAAAGTGGAAAGAAAGGTCAAAAAAGCCTGAAAAAG
>NW_024697174.1:0-680 GCF_008729295.1 Plectropomus leopardus | reverse complement strand
GTATATAAAGTGGGAATCAAGGCAGAAAAAGGTCAAAAACCTCATAATTTAGGATGTCAAAAAATTGGCCAAGAAGGCAATAGTATAGTATGTCGAAAAAAGTCAAATTTTGACCGCTCCTAAAAATGGCTGAAAACAACATAGAATCGCTTGTAGAGACGTGTCATAGTATACAAAGTGGGAATCAAGGCAGAAAACGGTCAAAAACCTCATAAATTAGGATGTCAAAAAAATGGCCAAGAAGGCAATAGTATAGTATGTCGAAAAAAGTCAAATTTTGACTGCTCTTAAAAGTGGCTGAAATTGACATAGAATAGCTTGTAGAAATGTGTCATAGTATACAAAGTGGGAACAAAGTCAGAAAACGGTCAAAAACCTCATAATTTTGGATGTCAAAAAATTGGTCAAGAAGGCAATAGTATAGTATGTCGAAAAGGGGAAATTTTGACTGCCCCATGAAAGTGGTTGAAAACGACATACAATAGCTTGTAGAGACGTGATATAGTATATAAAGTGGGAATCAAGGCAGAAAAAGGTCAAAAACCTCATAATTTAGGATGTCAAAAAATTGGCCAAGAAGGCAATAGTATAGTATGTCGAAAAAAGTCAAATTTTGACCGCTCTTAAAAATGACTGAAAACAACATAGAATAGCTTGTAGAGACGCGTCATAGTAAATAA
>NW_024697173.1:0-641 GCF_008729295.1 Plectropomus leopardus | reverse complement strand
AGGGTGGCGGACCAGGAGATGCAGAGGAACCATCGGCCGAGCCGTACGTCTGGATGGTGAGCAGAGAGGAGCCAGGTGGAACATGGACCATGGAAAGAACCGAGGGGCCGGTGGCCGGTTGCACTGCCGAGGTCGGCGTCTCCGGCACGGGTGCGACAGAGAAGTTGTCGGCGTCGGACTCTGAGGACGCCTGCACGGCCAGATGGAAACTGTGAGGGCCATCGTCACGGCTTCGACCAAACAGGTCGTCATCCGACGGGGACAGAGAGACAGGATCCATAATAGGGGTGAGTGAGCGAACCGCAGTCGACTGAGAGCGAAACACTACATGGTGTGTCTGTATGCGCTCATGATGTCCAAAAAACTGCTGAAAACAACATTAAACAGCATATAGAGACACGTTATACTGTTGCACATAAAAGAAACGGCCAAAAACCTCCAAAAAAATCATATTTTTACATGTTGAAAAAATGACCAAAAATCGCATACTATATTATGGCAAAAATGTGCTCATGATGTCCACAAAAGTGGTGAAAAACATCCAAAAACGGCCAAAAGACCAATAAAATAGCACCTTGAAAAAATGAAAAAAACAGCAAGGCTATAGTATGGCGAAAATGTCAAAATTTGTCATGTCCAAA
>NW_024697172.1:0-627 GCF_008729295.1 Plectropomus leopardus | reverse complement strand
GCTAAACTGACAAATCCCCGTTACATTGTAGCCTTCTTTTCATGCTGTTAAAACAACGAGAACAGTGATTGGACAGGCTGAAAGTGCAGAGTCAGGGTTGCTTTTCCCACAAGATTTTCTAGACAATGTAGGTTAAAGCTGCAACTATTAAACAATCCAATTAAGAACTACTGTTCATTTTTTTAAGAGGCACATGGGAGAACCTTTAAAAAAAAAATATATTTATATATTAAGAATCTAGGCTAAATGTTAAATAAAGTAACAACTATTTATAATATCAACAAGTAGCTTTTTATAATAAAGGGAACAGAAACACGTGCTGTGATGAATGAATATGACGCTGTCACTTGTTTTATTTCTAGAATGTGTTTGTCTGGTGTCGCACACATTTTTGACATACTGTCTATGCGCACGTGCATATTGCATGTGAACACCGGAAACACCTACACACACACACACACACACACACACACACACACACACACACACACACACACACACACACACACACACACTAAGTATAAAAAACGTATAGGCTGTAGCCACCACCCACAAAGCTGTCCAAATAATGTGACTATGTAATATATTTTAAGGGCTAATTGTTTGAATTACTGGTAGACCTTCAGA
>NW_024697171.1:0-1928 GCF_008729295.1 Plectropomus leopardus | reverse complement strand
ACACTTTTTGGAAAAATGAAATGTCGTCTAAAGTTGTGTTCTTCATTTCTCAGAGGGACACTGACGCAGTCCTCACCTGGTGGGCCGCTGTGGTGGAGGTCGTGGTGGCCGCCGTAGCTGACGGGATGCTCGAGTACACGCTGGATGTTGTGAAGCTGGAGCCTGAAGAAAGAAAGAGCTCAACTAAAACAGCGCCGAGGTAAATCCAGAAGTATTTCTGCCCAGAATTTGAGGACAAGAGAGGAAAACAAAGCTGTGCCACTGAAAGGTCTTTATGTTTCAGTGCGTCTCGTCTTTGCGGAGTGTGACAGCGTTATGTGGTGAGACAGAGTGAGGTTGCAGCTTGCCTTGGCTCGGGTATGAGTAGTGCAGCTGGCCTGGCTGGGTTGAGGTATATGCGGCGTTGAAGCTGAGAAACCCAGGCTGGCCACCAGAGGGCGCCTCAGGCAGCCCTGTCTCTGTTTTAATGCCTGGCCACATAGCACCTGAAGACGAAAGACAGCAACGGAAGCAGAGAATGAAAGAGGCGGCGAGAGGAAGAGGCAAAGTTAAGAAAACCAGGTCCTTCAGTCAGGATGTGGACGTTTAAGCAGAGATTGATTCCACAGCGCCAAAGCACAGTAAGGCCTCTGAAGCAGAGTGACAAAGGTGTGATGCTAGGTGTTTAGTGAGCAGACAGAGTTAAAATAAGCTGTTAGAGAAGGAGCGGGGACTAACCGAAGGGCGGGAGGCCGTAGGTCTGGCCTGTCTGGGGGAAGGCTGAGTACACCGTGGACTGGGCCAGAGGAGGGAAGGCCACCTGGCTGGTGTACGACGTTACAGCCGGGCTGAAAAACAGACAATCAGTATTTGTATTAAATGGTTGCATACCTGCAAGTGCACCAAGTAAAACTAGAGATCTACAATTTCTACTAAACGCTTGTATTGGTGTATTGGTGCACAAAGTTTTGTTGACACTTAAGCATTTCTTAAACATTTAAATTGTATTTTAAGTTTTGCATTTTTCCACCTGGACTGTATTTCCCCATGTTTTTGTGTCTGAAATGACTAATGGGAACGCACGAAACTGGCCCAGTATTGAGTGTCAAGGTTGCTGTCGGCAGCAATGTAACAGGCTGCAATGTAATCTCTGGGGCAACTGTGCATCATCAATCCATCAATCAATTTTGACAAACAGAAGCACTGTAAAGGGACATAAATTGACGGTGCATCGTTGCCCCGAATGGTCATGTTGCAGCCTGTTTCTGGCCCAGTGCTCTCGCTCATTATGGGACCAATTTCAGGAATTGTTGTTTTCAGTAGTAACTTACAATCATACATACAAACGGTGAAACCAATGTTTCCCTTTAAAAACAGATTTCTTTAGCATAACATTTTCAATTTAGCAACATACTTAAAGGCTGCAAGTAGCCCACTTTAAATGCATTTGATGTAGAGGTTAAAATTCAAGGCTGTTTGAGGCATTATATTGAAATACCAGCCTCAAACACTCTGAAGAGGTCCTTTTAGAAATGTTCACAATTAGTCGATGTTTGTTAATTAAATGTTGCTATCCTTGCTTGTTGGGAGAGATGTGGTAGTTGGCTAAACCTTAGAGGGAGGTGATGGCTCTGGTCATCGTCCCTCTCTCCCTCTTCCTCCATTTCTCACACTCACTCTCACTCTCTCTCTCTCTCTCACACACACACACACACACACACTTGCGTGACTTGCAGAAGTCTGCAGCTGTCTGTGAAAGTTAAACACGCAAAGCATGTATAGTATAGTATCTGAGCCTCGACACACACTTGTGCCAGCTGGATGTCGTCCCACTGGGTCGAACAAGAGAGGTGCTTGTCAGTAGTTGAGCCCACGGGAGATCCTGAGCATACCCTGTGTGTGTGTGTGTGTGTGTGTGTGTGTGTGTGTGTGTGTGTGAGAGTGTGTGT
>NW_024697170.1:0-506 GCF_008729295.1 Plectropomus leopardus | reverse complement strand
AAACCCAAAAAACCTTTTAATTTAACATGTCAAAAAAATGGCCAACATGGCAATAGTATAGTATGTCGAAAAAAGTCCAAATTTGACCGCTCCTAAAAATGGCTGAAAAGGACCTAGAATAGCTCGTAGAGACGCGTTATGGTGTTCAAAGTGGGAATGACGGCCGAAAAAACCCAAAAAACCTATTAATTTAACATGTCAAAAAAATGGCCAATAAGGCAATAGTATAGTATGTCGAAAAAAGTCCAAATTTGATCGCTCCTATAAATGGCTAAAAACGACCTAGAATAGCTCGTAGAGACACGCTATAGTGTTCAAAGTGGGAATGACGGCCAAAAAAAACCCAAAAAACCTTTTAATTTAACATGTCAAAAAAATGGCCAACAAGGTAATAGTATAGTATGTCGAAAAAAGTCAAAATTTGATCGCTCCTAAAAATGGCTGAAAACGACCTAGAATAGCTCGTAGAGACACGCTATAGTGTTCAAAGTGGGAATGACGGCCAA
>NW_024697169.1:0-257 GCF_008729295.1 Plectropomus leopardus | reverse complement strand
GAACCTGTCAGTCCTTTAATGCCCTCCAGAGGTCATTGATGTTTAACAACCATCTTCCATTTTCGGTCAGGGAGGCAGACACCGTTTCAACTTTTAAGGGTAGACTTAAGAACTTCCTCTTTGATAAAGCTTATAATTAGGGCTGGCTCAGGCTGCCTGGACCAACCCATAGTTAGGCTGACATAGGTTTAACCTGCCGGGGGACTTCCTCTGATACGCTGAGCTCCTCTCCTTCTCTCAATGCCGCCATCAGAAAT
>NW_024697167.1:0-304 GCF_008729295.1 Plectropomus leopardus | reverse complement strand
CCCTCGCAGTCGGGATTCAATATCAGTGACCGAGACCGTACGAGACAGAGACACACACACACACACACACACACACACACACACACACACACACACACACACACACACACACGTAGGTGTGTAGCATTCACGCTCAACCACAAAGGCGCCACAGCACACACATAACCTCCAGACGGTGATCATCAGTGATAACACAAAACACTCCTCAGCTACGTTCATAGAAACATCTTTAATTTACTTTAATTCCACTAAAACACGTTTGGCTGCATTTGTTGTATGAAAGGTGCGATACAAATAAACTTTA
>NW_024697166.1:0-440 GCF_008729295.1 Plectropomus leopardus | reverse complement strand
TGTGAGTTCAGCTCAGGGTGCGGCGCGTCTGTCAGAGCGTCATGTGTCTCCTTCACGCAGAAATATACGTGTGTTAATATTCCTGTAATTAATTTAAGATCATTTTGTGATGGAGAATAATTTTCTGATGTTTCTGACAGACCAGAGTTAATTTAACCCTTTAAAAACTGAGCAAACTGGCTGGATTTCTTTCAAAAACACGAGGAGAAAACAACTAACAACTGAACAAGTCGTGGTCCAAAAATGAGCAAAGTATTGGTGAAAAGTTACGAGTGTGTGTGTGTGTGTGTGTGTGTGTGTGTGTGTGTGTGTGTGTTTAAAAATAAATGTAATCCTAAAAGTTAGCAATTAAAGTTAGAAGAAAATTACCTGAAAATAAGCACAAAAATAAACAATTGAACGTCCTTAAAAAAGCACATATACATATACACATAAATATA
>NW_024697165.1:0-221 GCF_008729295.1 Plectropomus leopardus | reverse complement strand
TTTAATGAGACCTGCTTCACACATCACTGCACTCTGCACACACACACACGCACACACACACACACACACACACACACACACACACACAGAAACACACGGCAGAGGACTCATTCACAAGATGTGTTTGTTTAACAGGATGTTAACTTATTTAAGGGCGTGTACGAGTGTGTGCGTGTATACATGTGTGTGAGCGTGTGTGTGTGTGTGTGTGTGTGTGTGTG
>NW_024697164.1:0-230 GCF_008729295.1 Plectropomus leopardus | reverse complement strand
CCTGAGCACACACACACACACACACACACACACACACACACACACACACACACAGTTGAGAGATGTTCAGTCAGCTATGGATAAAGTGTAGTTTTACCAATAGATTACTGTGATAACTGGGCTGCAGTTGCAGTGACCTTTGACCCTTGAACCCAGGTCAAGAGGGGGAAGCTGGGCAGAAGGTGTGTGTGTGTGTGTGTGTGTGTGTGTGTGTGTGTGTGTGTGCTCAT
>NW_024697163.1:0-610 GCF_008729295.1 Plectropomus leopardus | reverse complement strand
TTGGCCGTTTCTGCAACGTTCTATGCTATGGCGTTTGTTAGCACATTATTTTATGCTGTTTTGATGTGTTTTCAGCAGTTTTTGTGACATGTCATATTTTCACATTTTTAGCCATACTATAGCCTTGCCTTTTGGGTCATTTTTTCAACATGCATTATTTTGGTGTTTTTGACTGTATTTGCAACATTCTATGCTATGACGAGGATTGGCACGTTATTTTATGCCGTTTTAAGGTATTTTAAACTGTTTTTGGGATGTGTCATACTTTCACATTTTTATCCATACTACAGCCTTGCCTTTTCAGTCATTTTTTCAACATGCATTATTATGGTGTTTTTGGCCGTTTCTGCAACATTCTATGCTATGGCGAGTATTGGCACGTTATTTTATGCTGTTTTGAATTGTTTTCAGCTGTTTTTGGGACGTGTCATATTTTGACATTTTTAGCCATACTATAGCCTTGCCTTTTCGGTCATTTTTTCAACATGCATTATTATGGTGTTTTTTGTACCGTATTTGCAACATTCTATGCTATGGCGAGTATTGCCACATTATTTAATGCTGTTTTGAGGTATTTTAAGGTGTTTTTGGGAAGTGTCATATTTTCACA
>NW_024697162.1:0-574 GCF_008729295.1 Plectropomus leopardus | reverse complement strand
TGACATTTTTGCCATACTATAGCCTTGCATTTTTCGTGGATTTTTGGCCATGCAATTTGATCTTGTTTTGGGCTGTTTTTGTAAAATCCTTTGCTATGGCGTGTCTCGGCATGCTATTTTATGTTGTTTAAGATGGTTTTAAGCAGTTTTTTGAAAATAGCATTTTCTGACCTTTTTCCTTACTATAGCCTTGCATTTTTGGTGGATTTTTGGACATGCTATTTAATGTTGTTTTTGGCTGTTTTTGCAAAATCCTTTGCCATGGCTTTTCTCAGCATGCTATTTTATGTGGTTTAAAATGGTTTTCAACAGTTTTTTGAAAATGGCATTTTCTGACATTTTTCCTTACTATAGCCTTGCATTTTTGGTGGATTTTTGGACATGATATTAAATGTTGTTTTTGTCTGTTTTGTTGAAATCCTTTGCTATGGCGTGTCTCAGCACACTATTTTATGTGGTTTAAAATGGTTTTAGGCAGTTTTTGGAAAATGACATTTTTTGACATTTTTGCCATACTATAGCCTTGGATTTTTGGTGGATTTGGGGACATGCTATTTAATGGTATTTATGGCTG
>NW_024697161.1:0-535 GCF_008729295.1 Plectropomus leopardus | reverse complement strand
CACAATGCTTTGCAGTTATGCCTATGTTGCAAAAAAACTACATCCATGGTGAGGGGGCAGTTATAAATAAAACTAAAAATAAAATAAATAAATAAACAAATAAATAAATAAGTACCATTTAATTTTCACCACAGAGAAAGGGGAGGATGAATCAACTTGTAAATAAATAAAAACTAAAATTCAATACAGGTACATTCACCATCTGATGTTTTTCAGTTTCACTAAAATATCTCATAGGTCTGCGCAGGTCGGCTTACACAAATAAAAATCCACTCGTCTAATAGCAGATAGTTGCAAATTGAAAACTGACATATAATTAATTGCAGTTAGGCCAATGTTTGTGGATATTTGTCCTGTTCACTTGTGTGATTTCTGTATTTCCAGCATTATCTGTAAATGCATGGGAAAATGCTGTTTGGCAAGATATCATAAACCCATTAAAAATGATTGTTATAATAATCATGATACAGATCACACTCAAAAATGATCAAATCAGAAACTGTTACAGCAGTGTATTGCAATTACCTGCAGAAGG
>NW_024697160.1:0-1773 GCF_008729295.1 Plectropomus leopardus | reverse complement strand
ATGCATTGGGATTAAATACTTTTTTCATAACCATTATTATTAAAAGGATTCATTATCGGCAGAACACACCACAATGCAGCAACAGTATGATAGCAGTACTTACAGAAAGCCAGCAGCGTATGTGTCAGAGAGATTACTGATGCCTCCTGCCCACGCTGGCCCCAGTCCCCCCAGCCACACCTTCTTTCCGGGAGTATGTGTGTTCACAACCTGCAATAAAAGATAAAAACGTTAGTTAGGGTTCCTACACAGTTCCCATTTCAAAATTCCATTTTTATCCAGACTCAAATTTCCTGACCTTCTCTGTAGATTTTTCAGACCACATTTGACATCTGACTAATAATAGCACAATGTTTATTTGTTAATAATGGTTTTAAAATTCAGGTGTTAACATGTATGTGCATTCTGACGATGTTTGCCAGAATGAGGGTTCCCACACATTCTTATGGGCAAAATTTTAAAATAGAGTTGCAGCAATATACCATTTTCAAGGTATACAGTGGTATGAAAACTGATGGTCAAAAATATTGATAAAAACTGCAACTAGCCAGAGAATCTCATCTTTATTTCAGACATTTTCAAAAAGAAGACTTTTCACACATATTTCCACTTCCACAAAAAATAATATCCATTATATCCTACAGAAAAAGTGCTGTTACATTACATCACATGGATGATTATAAATGGAAGACTGCAACAATTTCATTGATTCCATGACCTTTCCAAAACTTAAAAAAAAATCCATGACTTTCCAGGCCTAAAAATGTGATTGTGGAATTCCATCACTTTTCCAGGTTTTCAGTGACAGTGTGATATTATATTATATTATTGTTCCCCCAAAGTTTTTGGTCTGTTATATAAATAAGAACTGATAATTAGTTGAAAAAGTTAAATAATTCCATTTTCTATGTTTGTAGCCCTGCTTATTAACTGCATCCATGGAAACAATGATGAACGCAGCCTGAAAGGTTTCCTTGCACAGAAAAAAACAAAACTGTGTACCAATAATGACATCACAGCATAAGTCTCATAACTTTTAAATACTAAAAGAATGCCATGGTGGACACAACCATTTTATCCGGAGGGCTCACTCTTATGGTTTTGAACATGTGGCTTTATCATCACAAAAACTAACTGAGAGCTGACCCATGACTTGGAAAACTCAAATCAAATGCAAATACAACTTAATGTGATTATTTCCTCATTTCCTCCCTCTAGGCCACCAAAACAACCGGAGATATAACCTCGGATATACACAGCAGAAATGAACTAAATTTTGTTTCTTCAGTACAGATCTAGAACTGATTCATGGTGAGCATCGGACAGCCTATCAGAGACAGTGATGTGGATATGTACAATATAATTTACACACATAATAAAGAGATTATTCATAGTGAATCATTCATAATTTGGGACGTTGAGGGTAGTACCTTGGTGACTTTATTAATCTGCTCTGTCAGTGTGTCCAACAGACGGGTTTTCAGGAAGTCCTCCACTTTGTTCACTCTGCCGTCCATGTAATAACTGTAATGGAAAAGCAAGGAAAGTGCTGTGAGAGAAATACTCCTTTCCATCCTTTCATCCATCCATCCATCCATCCATCCATCCATCCATCCATCCATGCACATAACATGTTCAGAATTTGGTCTTGTATAACTTAAATTTTTAATTAATTTAAATCTTAAGTCAGAATGTGAAATTGAAACAATGGTATCTAGTCAGTCAGTCAGTCATTTTCTGTAACTGCTTGTCCTCGTAAGGGTCGCGGGGGGG
>NW_024697159.1:0-616 GCF_008729295.1 Plectropomus leopardus | reverse complement strand
TTTTTTGGACATGAAGTTTTATGATGTTTTTGGCTGTTTTTGCAACATTCTATGCTATGCCGTGACTTGGCACACTATTTTATGCCGTTTTGAGGTGTTTTCAACTGTTTTTAAGACATGTCATATTTTGACATTTTCACCATACTATAGCCTTGCCTTTTTGGTCATTTTTTGGACATGCATCATTATGGTGTTTTTGGCCATTTTTGCAACAGTTTATTCTATGGCGTGTCTTGGCATGCTATTTTATCCTGTTTTGAGGTGTTTTCAGCTGTTTTTAAGACATGTCATATTTTGACGTTTTTGCCATACTATAGCCTTGGTGTTGTGGTTCATTTTTTCACCGTGCATTATTATGTTGATTTTGATCATTTTTTTATAGTTCTAAGCTATGGCGTGTCTTGGCACGCGATTTTATGCTGTTTTGAGGTGCTTTCAGCTGTTTTTAAGACATGTCATATTTTGACATTTTTGCCATACTATAGCCTTGGTGTTTTGGTCATTTTTTGGACATGAAGTTTTATGATGTTTTTGGCTGTTTTTGCAACATTCTATGCTATGCCGTGACTTGGCACACTATTTTATGCTGTTTTGAGGTGTTTTCAACTGTTTTTAA
>NW_024697158.1:0-688 GCF_008729295.1 Plectropomus leopardus | reverse complement strand
TGTCACTTCGTACTTAATGTGAGGTAAAGTTGTCCGCTTTAAAGGGTAGCTCTATTATTTATTTTTTTGTTTGTTTGTTTTTCCATCATTCTGCAGTTGTCCAGTAACATTCCTGATGTATTCAAATCTGAAAATTCTAATTTTGGTCTAAGTGTGTATGTTTTAGTCTGAAAATGCTATTCCCAACACTCCCTAAAACCATTTTCCCCACGTGATCTGACGTAGGTTTCTGCATGATGTACATGGAGCACACATGTTACTGTGGACGCCACTTTAGTTCAGTCCTGAATGTCACACAACAAACAACTTAAGTGTCAAGTTGACGGTAGACCCTGAGTGCTATGAGGCAAAATAAGTGTTTCTGTCAATGGAGTCTGGTGACTTTAAAGAGGGCAATACAACAGCTTCAGCTCCTCGTTGTAAACATTTAGCTGATGTTAAGGTTAAAGCAGACATTTACAGCTGCTGTTCTTCTTCTTTAAATTAGCTACTATGCTAACAGCTGCTTTTAAAATCTCCGGTGGTGGGTCGCACACATAAACATATATAAATTTAAGTAACATTACAATATACACATTTGATGCGTGTAATACTTTAGTGGCGTGGTTTTATGCCTTTTAAGGGTTGCGAATTGTCATAATGAGCGGATTTGTTGGTGGAGAAGCATCCGGTTTGTTATTTGTATCTG
>NW_024697157.1:0-405 GCF_008729295.1 Plectropomus leopardus | reverse complement strand
AATAATGAGACTGGCACTACCCCCATACACAAAATACCAAAAACTACACTAGTGCATGGAACAATCTTATTTCTACATTTTTAGCCATACTATACCCTTGCCTTTCGGCTTTTTTTTATATCATGGTGTTTTTTTTTGTTTTGTTTCTGCAACATTCTATGCTATGGCGTTTCTCAGAATGCTATTTTATGCTGTTTTGGGGTGTTTTAGACTGTTTTTGGGACAGGTCATATTTTGACTTTTTTTCCTTACTATAGCCTTGCCTTTTTTGTCAGTTTTTCAACATGCATTATTTTGGTCTTTTTGTCCATTTCTGCAACATTCTATGCTATAGCGTGTCTCATCACGCTACTTTATGATGTTTTGAGGTGTTTTAGACTGTTTTTGGGACATGTCATATTTTGA
>NW_024697156.1:0-702 GCF_008729295.1 Plectropomus leopardus | reverse complement strand
TGCAAAAATAGCCAAAAACACCATGATTTAGCATGTTGTAAAAAAAAATGACCGAAGAAGCAAGGCTATAGTATGGCAAAAATGTCAAAATATGACATTTACAAAAAAATGCTAAAAACCACCTTGAGGCAAACAAAATAGCATGCTGAGTCACGCCATAGCATAGGATATTGCAAAAATAGCCTAAAACACCATAATTTAGCATGTTGAAAAAATGACAGAAGAAGCAAGGCTATAGTATGGCAAAAATGTCAAAATATGACATTTCCAAAAAAATGATAAAAACCACCTTAAAGTGTACAAAATAGCATGCTGAGTAACGCCATAGCATAGGATATTGAAAAAAATAGCCTAAAACACCATGATTTAGCATGTTGAAAAAATGACCGAAGAAGCAAGGCTATAGTATGGCAAAAATGTCAAAACATGACATTTACAAAAAATGCTAAAAATAAACTTAAAGCGTACAAAATAACATGCTGAGTAATGCCATAGCATAGGATATTGAAAAAATAGCCAAAAACACCATAATTTAGGATGTTGAAAAAATGACCGAAGAAGCAAGGCTATAGTATGGAAAAAATGTCAAAACATGACATTTCCAAAAAAATGCTAAAATCCATCTTAAAGTGCACAAAACAGCATGTTGAGTCACGCCATAGCATAGGATGTTGCAAGAAACGGCCAAAAACACCACAATAT
>NW_024697155.1:0-684 GCF_008729295.1 Plectropomus leopardus | reverse complement strand
CCGAGACATACCATAGCAAAGGATATTGCAAGAACAGCCAAAAACACCTTTAAATAGCATGTCCAAAAATCCACCAAAAAAGCAAGGCTATAGTATGGCAAAATTGTCAAAAAATGACATTTTTAAAAAATTGCTGGAAATCATTTTAAACCACCTAAAATAGTATGCAGAGACACGCCATAGCAAAGGATGTTGCAAGAATAGCCCGAAACACCATTAAATAGCATGTCCAAAAATCCACCAAAAAAGCAAGGCTATAGTATGGAAAAAATGTCAAAAAATGCAACTTTAAAAAAATAGCTGGAACCTTTTTTAAACCACATAAAATAGCACGCCAAGACACACCATAGCAGAGGATGCTGCAAAAACAGCCCAAAACACCTTTAAATAGCATGTCCAAAACTCGACCAAAAAAGCAAGGCTATAGTATGGCGAGAAATTCAAAAAATGCCATTTTCCAAAAATGGTTGAAACTTATTTTAAACCAACTAAAATACCCTGCCAAAACACGCCATCGCAAAGGACGTTCTAAAAACAGCCCGAAACACCATTAAATAGCATGTCCAAAAATCCACCAAAAAAGCAAGGCTATAGTATGGCAAAATTGTCAAAAAATGCCATTTTCAAAAAACTGTTGGAAACCATTTTAAACCACATAAAATAGCATGCCGAGACATACCATAG
>NW_024697153.1:0-650 GCF_008729295.1 Plectropomus leopardus | reverse complement strand
TTCATTCAAATTTATTCTTTTTTTTTTCTCATTTTTCATCATTTTCCCTCATTTTAATTTGTCTTCTGTGTTCCAGGTAATTCCTTTAAGAATCCCTCTTCAGCCTGAGTTGATGGACTTTTTCAAGTCCTGGTCTCTGTCTCCATCCAGTGGTTCTCATGAGATACTGCCAAAGTAAGACTGTAATATAAATTTTAACGATGATTGTTGTTGTTTAATGATTGTTTGAAATTATCAGAATTTAATTTATTAAGAAGTTATTTACAGGGTGGGGAAAATGGTAAAATTCTCTGTTGCTAATTTCATAACAGAGTGAAACAAAAAAAAGTGGCGCTGCTAAAAACCATTCCAAATGTACGACGGAGGATTAGGGCCACATTAAGGAAAAAAAAAAATTATTTACGAGATTAAAGTCATTAGTTACGAGAAAAAACTCATTATTAACGAGAAAAAAAGTCATTATTAATGAGAAAAAAGTCATTATTTACGAGATTAAACTCATTATTAACGAGAAAAAAGTCATTATTAACGAGAAAAAAGTCATTATTAATGAGAAAAAAGTCATTATTTACGAGATTAAACTCATTATTAACAAGAAAAAAGTCATTATTAATGAGAAAAAAAGTCATTATTAATGAGAAAAAAGTCAT
>NW_024697152.1:0-705 GCF_008729295.1 Plectropomus leopardus | reverse complement strand
TTTTTCAACATGCTTTTTTATGGTGTTTTTGGCCGTTCTTAAAACAAACTATATGATGACGTGTCTTAAGAAGCTCTTTAATGCTGCTTTGAGTTGTTTTCAGCTGTTTTTGGGACATCTCATATTTTGACATTTTTGACAGCCTTGCCTTTTCACTCATTTTTTCAACATGCTTTTTTATGGTGTTTTTGGCCGTTTTTAAAACAAACTATGCTATGGCGTGTCTTAATAGGCTCTTTTATACTGTGTTGAGGTGTTTTCAGCTGTTTTTGGAACGTCTCATTTTGAAATTTTTTCCATACTATAGCCTTTCTTTTTCGCTCATTTTTTCAACATGCTTTTTTATGGTGTTTTTAACCCTTTTTAAAACAAACTATACGATGGCGTGTCTCAGCAGGCTCTTTTATGCTGTTTTTAGCTGTTTTTTTTGCATGTCATATTTTGACATTTTTGCCATACTATAGCCTTGCTTTTTCGCTTATTTTTTCAACATGCTATATTTTGGTGTTTATGGCCGTTTTTAAAACAAACTATGCTATGGCATGTCTCAATACGCTCTATTATGCTGTTTTGAGGTGTTTTCATCTATTTTTGGGACATGTCATATTTTGACATTTTTGCCATACTATAGCCTTGCCTTTTCACTCATTTTTCAACATGCTTTTTTATGGTGTTTTTGGCAATTTTTAAAACAAACTATGCTAT
>NW_024697151.1:0-241 GCF_008729295.1 Plectropomus leopardus | reverse complement strand
TCTCCCACAGTTTCATGAAGGGGGTGAGAGGGGTTGTCCATGATGGATGTCAGCCTGGCCAACATCCTCCTCTCACCCACCTCCTCGATGGAGTCCAGGGGACAGTCCAAGACTGAGCTGGCCCTCCTGACCAGGTTGTTCAGTCTCTTCCTGTCCCTCTCTGTGCTTCCACTGGCCCAGCAGACCACAGCATAGGTATTTTATGCTGTTTTGAGGTGTTTTCAGCTGTTTTTTGGACGGG
>NW_024697150.1:0-286 GCF_008729295.1 Plectropomus leopardus | reverse complement strand
AGACCCGATATTGGGTGCCTTCCGTCCATATTTTATCCATATTTCGATGATAAAAGTACATTAGCATCGATGCTAAACGCCATATTGGTTTCCCATGGTTCCATGGGGAGGTCAGAGGTTTGTTTCGGTCTTGTCCACCAATCGGAAGACGATTCGACGCTTTGTATCCGCTTACGTATGCCATACGTCATCTAGAGCAAACTGCACTGTGATTGGTCTAATCCTGCTGTATCTAACGCTCTGTGTTATTGGTAGCGCCTCCTGCATTAGAATAAACTCTGGTAGC
>NW_024697149.1:0-1657 GCF_008729295.1 Plectropomus leopardus | reverse complement strand
ATATAATTTTCTGGAAGATAAAAAGTAGGAGATGTTAATTCCAAACATTCTTACACAAATCACAAATCACTACACAAATCTGCTCTTACCCAGGTGTGTTCAATGATAAATCCCACTTTGCCCTCTAAACACTATTTTCTTGGCCATGTGCAGAGACTCTGGCACATGGCCAAGACTGGAGAGACGACACCAAAAAAAAGGTGTAAGAAGAACTCCTGCATTAGTGAAATTGATGTAGGCCTACTGTAAAACAAGCTTAAACAAAATTAATGCGATTTCAGGAAAATGCATTTAAGTATTAAAAGTAAAAGTACACATACAAAAAGGTTTAAATAAATTTAATAAATCAAAATAATAAAAACAATTAAAAGAAACAGCAGCAATCCCTCATACTTAGCTAGAAGTAAGATTTTTTTTTTTTTACATGAAATAAAATAATTTCCAATTAATTTTCTAAATAATCTACTAATTGCTTGTATGAAAAAACATCTTGATTTGTAAACTAGTTGTCTAATAACAGAAAAGGAGTAAAAAGTTCAACATATCTCTCTGAAATGTAGTGGAATAGAAGTGGAAAGTGGCATAAAATCAAGGTACTCAAGTAATGTAAAAGTAAACTCAGATTTGTAATTGAGTAAATGTACATAAATACAATTTTGCCCTGGTCAGCAGGGGTACTGACAGTAAATGAAATTACAGTAATTGGGATCAATAGACTGAGTATAGTAATACCCCTTTAGCACTGGACTTAAATAATCAGTCATTATAATTCCTCTTAAAACCCATCTATTTTTGATCAAATGTTATTAATGCATTTTTTGCATGCTCCTCAAATATAAAACTTTTCTTCCTCGTATTGAACAACAATTTGTGGACTGTGAAAGCAAGATGTTTTTTGTGTTTTGTTCTGCTTTTTTTCACATGGCACACTTTTTTCAGTTTTTTGGGACATCCTATGTTATGACTTTTTAACAATACAGTATAAAATGACCCTTTTTCATTTTTTTCAACATGCTATTCTATGACTTTTTTTGTTTTACAAGTGATGACCAACACTTTTTATTTAGTTTTTTACATACTGTACTATGACATTCTCTTTGTTTTATGTTATATGCTATACTATGACTATTATTTAACATGCTATACTATGACTTTGACCTATGGCCACACTGACATTTTTTTTCAACATTTTCAACTTTTTATATTCTGACTGAAAAAACAAAAAACATGCTATCCTTTGACATTTTGTAAAGTTTTTTCGACATACTATGCTTTAACTTTTTTCAACATAAAAGCAGTTGTTTTTGGTAAATTGTGTTATTTATTAATAAGAAAATTAGGATTAATGTGACAAACAAAAGTGTGAGGAAAAACAACAAAGGAAAGGGCTTTTGAGTGCTGTTTAAATCAAAGAAAAAAGTGTGACAAATGTCTCGAAAATAAAAGAGCTAGGGCGTCCAGTGGCTCAGTGGATAAAGAAGCCGTCCCGTATAGGAAGGCAGTGTCCTTGCTGCAGGGGCGTGGGTTTGATTACAGCTTGCGGCCCTTTCATCCCCTCTTTCACCTCCTTTTCATGCAATCCAGTGTAATAAAGGCAGAATTGCCAAAAAATAATCTAAAAAAGAGCTGTTGAGACACTCTAATGAAATCACAAGTG
>NW_024697148.1:0-483 GCF_008729295.1 Plectropomus leopardus | reverse complement strand
TTGATACAAGGCTGAAGTGCTGAGATAAGACTGAAGAAGAAGAAGACATGCTAGTGTGCTGAATCCACATGCAGCTGCTGTCAGCAGTGGCTCCAGAGAAAGAGAACTCCAGAGGTGGTAAATGGTAAATGGATTGTACTTGTATAGTGCTTTTCTAGTCTTATTGATCACTCAAAGCGCTTTCACACTACATTGTCACATTCACCCACTCACACACACATTCACACATTGGTGGCCAAGGCTACCGTACAAGGTGCCACCTGCTACTCAGTAATCATTCACACGCACTCATTCTCCGATGACGTAGCATTGGGAGCAATTTGGGGTTCAGTTACTTGCCCAAGGATACTTCAACATGTTGCCCGGAGGAGCCGGGGACTGAACTGCTGACCTTCCAATTAGAGGACAACCCGCTCTACCTCTGAGCCACAGTCGCCCCCAGAGATCACCATCTCTCCTGCATCATGTCTGTGTTGAAAGCTA
>NW_024697147.1:0-215 GCF_008729295.1 Plectropomus leopardus | reverse complement strand
CACCGATACACACACACACACACACACACACACACACACACACACACACACACACGCTCACAAACACATAGACATAATCTGATCTCATTCAAAACCACACTCCATCTCTTTATCCTAAACATGTTTTCAGCAGTATGACAGGTTTTGGTGGTGAATTGGTTGAGTAAAGGCAGTCGATTCCTCTAACATCACACACACACACACACACACACACA
>NW_024697146.1:0-588 GCF_008729295.1 Plectropomus leopardus | reverse complement strand
CAGTGTTAAACTGAAGCAGTGACAGAGCTGCATTAACCCTTTGTAATCTGCAGAAACATGAGAGGCTAAAGAGCAGTGAAAGAAATGACCCATAAATTAAGAAATTAGCAAAAAACACAAAAAACCCTGAAAATGAATTTTAAAAGGAAGAAGAAGGAAGAGAGAAAGTTAGAAAGATTTAAATCTTTTTTAAGTAAAAAATTACATATTTAATCCTGAAAAATTATAAATAAACTAAAAAACTATCGGCCTGCAGGCCAAATCTGGCCCCTGAGGGCCCCCAACGATTCTCTAACTGGCAGTAAAAATAAAGTGATGGACTCTGTGAACAGTTTTTGTCCTTTTAGTCTCAGTCTCTCAGTCACAGAGGACACAGCTGAGACACTGATGTCCAAAAATCACAGAAATGTCCTAAAATGAAAGAGGAGAGGTGAGGCAGTGTGTGTGTGTGTGTGTGTGTGTGTGTGTGTGTGTGTGTGTGTGCAGACGAACAAACAGACCTCTGAGTGTCGTCTGCACAGAAATGAATCCCAGAAGAGAGAATACACACACACACACACACACACACACACACAGACACACAGACAC
>NW_024697145.1:0-497 GCF_008729295.1 Plectropomus leopardus | reverse complement strand
CAGCTGAAAACCACTTAGTATAGCATGTAGAGCTGTGTTTTCATATACAGTGTTGATAAAACAATCAAAAAAGACCACAAAACCAATAAAATAGCATTTTCAAAAAATGACCAAAAAAGCAAGGCTATAGTAAGGCAAAAATGTCAAAATTTGACATGTCCAAAAAACAGCTGAAAACCACTTAGTATTGCATGTAGAGCAGTGTTTTCATATACAGTGTTGATAAAACATCCAAAAACGACCAAAAAACCAATAAAATAGCATGCTGCAAAACTGACCAAAAAGCAAGGCTATAGTAAGGCGAAAATGTCAAAATTTGACATGTCCAAAAAACAGCTGAAAACCACTTAGTATAGCATGTAGAGCAGTGTTTTCATATACAGTGTTGAAGAAACATCCAAAAAGAGCCCCCAAACCAATAAAATAGCATGTTGAAAAAATGACCAAAAAAGCAAGGCTATAGTAAGGCAAAAATGTCAAAATTTGACATGTCCAAA
>NW_024697144.1:0-679 GCF_008729295.1 Plectropomus leopardus | reverse complement strand
ACATGCAATATTATGGTGTTTTTTGCCATTTTTGCAAGTTTTATTGCAATGGCGTTTCTCTGCACGCTATTTCATACTGTTTTGAGGTGTTTTTAGCTGTTTTTGGGACATGTCATTTTTTAACGTTTTAGCCATACTATAGCCTTGCTTTTTTGTTCATTTTTTTCAACATGCCATATTATGGTGTTTTTGGCGATTTTTGCAACATTCTATGCCATGGCATGTCTTTGCATGCTATTTAATGTGTTTTTAGCTGTTTTCAGTTGTTTTTGGGACATGTCATTTTTTGACTTTTTTGCCATACTATAGCCTTGCTTTTTTGGTCGTTTTTTCAACATGCAATATTATGGTGTTTTTTGCCATTTTTGCAAGTTTTATTGCTGTGGCGTTTCTCTACACGCTATTTTATGCTGTTTTGAGGTGTTTTTAGCTGTTTTTGGGACATGTCATTTTTTAACGTTTTTGCCATACTATAGCCTTGCTTTTTTGGTCATTTTTTTTCAACATGCAATATTATGGTGTTTTTTGCCATTTTTGCAAGTTTTATTGCTATGGCGTTTCTCTGCACGCTATTTCATGCTGTTTTGAGGCGTTTTTAGCTGTTTTTGGGACATGTCATTTTTTTAACTTTTTTGCCATACTATAGCCTTGCTTTTTTGGTCATTTTTTTCAACATGCT
>NW_024697143.1:0-302 GCF_008729295.1 Plectropomus leopardus | reverse complement strand
GACAACTAAAAGACAATAATAAACAAGAAAATGACCCCCCCACACCCCCCCCCCCTTTTTTTTTTTTTTGGTTTCCAGTAATTTTGAGGTCATTTTCTTGTCACCTTTGACCAGTTTCTTGAAATTTGCGGGGTAGTTCTTGCCAAACCAATACAGAACATATAGTTTCAGCAGCGGGGGCAGGCTCTCCGGGGAGCCGTGGCGGCGTAAACAAATGACACTTGACTGCAGATTTTAGTTTTATGCCCAGCATAATGCCCCTTTTTATTGAATGGTTGGCATGAAAATCGCTTTTTAAAGGC
>NW_024697142.1:0-650 GCF_008729295.1 Plectropomus leopardus | reverse complement strand
TTTTTCAACATGTATTTTTTGTGGTGTTTTTGGCCAATTTTGCAAAATTGTATGTCATTGAATGTTATGGCAAACTCTTTTATGCTGTTTTGAGGTGTTTTCAGCTGTTTTTGGGCATGTCATATTTTGACATTTTTGCCTTACTATAGCCTTGCCGTTTTCGTTGTTTTTTCAATATGCATTTTTATGATGTTTTTGGCCATTTTTAAAAGATTTTTATGCTATGGCATGTCATAGCACGCTACTTTATGCTGTTTTGAGGTGTTTTCAGCATTTTTTGGAGCATGTCATATTTTGACATTTTTGCCTTACTATAGCCTTGCCGTTTTCGTTGTTTTTTCAACATGCATTTTTATGATGTTTTTGGCCATTTTTAAAAGATTTTTATGTCATGGCATGTTATGGCAAACTATTTTATGCTGTTTTGAGGTGTTTTCAGCTGTTTTTGGGACATGTCATATTTTGATATTTTTGCCTTACTATAGCCTTGCCGTTTTGGTCATTTTTTCAACATGCATTTTTGTGGTGTTTTTGGCCAATTTTGCAAAATTGTATGCCATGGCATGTTTTGGCAAACTATTTTATGCTGTTCTAAGGTGTTTTCAGCATTTTTTCGGACATGTCATATTTTGACATTTTTGCCTTACTAT
>NW_024697141.1:0-682 GCF_008729295.1 Plectropomus leopardus | reverse complement strand
TAAGACACACCATAGCATTAAAATGTGTAAAAACAGCCAAAAACATCATAATATAGCATGTCGAAAAAAAATTGAAGAAAACAGCAAGGCTATAGTATGGCAAACGTGTCAAAATATGACATGTCCCAAAAACAGCTGATAACACCTCAAAACAGCAAATAATAACTTGTTAAGACACGCCATGGCATTAAAATGTGTAAAAACAGCCAAATACATCATAATATAGCATGTCGAAATATTGACCAAAACAGCAAGGCTATAGTATGGCAAAAATGTCAGAATTTGACATGTCCCAAGAACAGCTGAAAACATCTCAAAACAGTATAAAATAACATGTTAAGAAACGCCATAGCATTAAAATGTGTAAAAACAGCCAAAAACACCATAACATAGTATGTCGAAAAAATGATCAAAAAAGCAAGGCTATAGTATGGCAAAAATGTCAAAATTTGACATGTCCCAAAAACAGCTGAAACATCTCAAAAAAGTATAAAATAACCTGGGAAGAAACGCCATAGCATTAGAATGTGTCAAAACAGCCAAAAATATCATAATAAAGCCTGTCGAAAAATTGACCAAAACAGCAAGGCTATAGTATGGCAAAAATGTCAAAATTTCACATTTCCCAAGAAGATCTGAAAACATCTCAAAACAGTATAGAATAACGTGCTAAGAAACGCCA
>NW_024697140.1:0-253 GCF_008729295.1 Plectropomus leopardus | reverse complement strand
CATATTTTGGCTTGTGGAACAAAAGGCAGAAAATGCAAGGCTATAGTCAGGCAAAAATGTCAAAACATGTCCCAAAAACAGCTGAAAACCACCTTAAACCACCTTAAATAGCCTGTGAAGACACGCCATAACAAAGAAAGTTACAAAAAAGGCTTAAAACGCCATATTTTGGCATGTGGAAAAAATGACCGAAAATGCAAGGCTATAGTAAGGCAAAAATGTCAAAAAATGACATGTCCCAAAAACAGCTGAA
>NW_024697139.1:0-719 GCF_008729295.1 Plectropomus leopardus | reverse complement strand
CATGCTGGACTGTCACTACCTCGGGCTCGCCATTACGGAGCCTAGGTTTATTGAACTGCACTACACTAATCCTGTTGCCTCTGCGGAGCATTCCTGCTCCTTTGTTTCCTAGTTTTCCCGGATCCTGGCCGCAACCTTGGCTGTGCCTGACCGTGGTGATAGCTGTGCTGGCGCTGTGACCCTGGCTTTGGTTGTGCTCTTGCTGTGGCTGTGTTGATACTGTACCCCCTGCTCGCCCTGATCGTGGACTTGGTCCTGGTTGTGCTGATGCCTTTGGACACCTCCCTATCAATATACACGAGACTCTCAACACCCACAACATCATTACAGAGTGCAATTAATAATTTCACACCTATCATTATTGTAATATGATATGCATCTTTTTATTATTGCTGTGCCTCTCTCCACCTTTCTCCCCTTCTACCCCCTTCTCTTTCCCCTTTGCCACCACCTTATTTCATTTGTTATTTACGACATCTATTGCACGTCTGTTGTCCTGGAGGAGGGATCCCTCATCATCCTCTGCCGCTCCTCCTTGGGTTTTCTCCTTTTTTTTCCCCCCCCCCCCCCCGTTACAGATGTTCTTTTTCAGAAGTTTTTCCTAAGATGATGTGAGAGTCTAAGGGCAGAGGGATGTTGTACTCTGTAAAGCACTCTGAGGCAAACCATGTTGATGATTGGCTCTATAAATAAAATTGACTTGACTTGACTTGACTTGA
>NW_024697138.1:0-5578 GCF_008729295.1 Plectropomus leopardus | reverse complement strand
CTGTAGGTGTGTTTGATTCTTTTACCTGTAGGTGTGTTTGATTCTTTACCTGTTGGGGCGTTTGATCTGTCGTCCTGGCCAGACACCACCCGGGCCGTTCGGCTGAGCGCTCCACCAGCTCCACAGTCTGTCCACAGCGGACGCTGAGCTCTCCTGGTCCCCCGGAGGAGAAATCCAATAACACCACCACTAACTCGCAGCCTCCGGACAGCTGAGGGGACACACAGAGACAGACATGCGGGACAATCAGACAGGTAGGACAGAGTATTTAAAGGGATAGAGGTGTGTGTCCTGTGGTAACATCATCTGCTGCAGCTGTCTGGGTGTGGACATTAAAACATATGTCCTCCACCCGTCCAATCACAGCAGGACACGCTGAGCTCTGATTGGCTGAGGAGCACGTGTCCTCCAGCTGTTAGAGAAAACAAACAGACTCAGCGTGTCCACTGGGAATAATGGGGTGTTACCGTCCAAACTGAAGACAGCTGTGAGACAAACACATGCAGGACAAATCCTCCCAACACTCACACACACACACACACACACACACACACAAATACTACAGTTTATAGTTTATACAGTATACAAGAGTGTACTTGTACTGCATCATGAATGTACGGAGGACGATTTGTGTCAATATAACAAGTGTTAACAATATGTGTGTATATGTGCAGAGCGGGGACACTCAACATACTCAGCGTGGAGTTTACCAGATGTGACAACGCTTTCAGGATTTTAGGACATTTCTAGGATTTTAGGATGTTTTTAGGACATTTCTAGGATTTTAAGACTTTTTAAAGGTCTCAGGCCATTTATAGGATTTCAGGAAAGATCTAGGATTTTAGGACATTTCTTGAATTTTAGGACATTTCTATTGCCACGTTTCGGGTCGTACGCCGTCCCTCAGTTTCAGCGATTAACCAACAGGAAGCAACATTGTTGCTGGCTTTGCAGAACTGCTCTGGAATATATTTTAAGAAATCACTAATTTAACTTTTAAAACTTTAGTTTGTTTTCCAGATGTTACGAATAAAAACAGTCGATCTGCTCGGAGTCAAGAACTAACGCTGCCTTCAGGCGCTCATCAGAAATATCGTGTACACGAGTTACGAGCTCACGGTCGGCCCTCCAAAATCCCGAGTGTGAAACTGTGAAATTTGGACAGCTCAGTGACTTTTAATAGCGTCACAGTTCAGTATCTGCGTCTGTTAGCAGCATTAGTCCATTCGTAAGTTTACTCAAACAACTCTCAGAGGTCAAAGGTCAGCTGAACCTCAGCGCAGGAAAAACAAATTAAACGTACCTGAAGAGCCCTGCAGAAAGAGTTTTATTGTCCCAATAAAACCCCTAAAATATGCGTAAAATATCCCTCTACAAAAACAAAATAATAAAAAAACACCAAAAAGACAAAAAATATCCACGAGAAAAAAAAAGAAAAACACAAAAATATGTCCCAATAAACCACCAAAGACATGAGTAAAATACCCCTATAATCCACAAAATTATATTAATTTTTAAAACAAATCAATATAACACCCACCAAACGAGACAAGAACTATCCACAAAATCAAAACAGAAAAATGATCATGTCCCCATAATCGAATTGTTTCGTTTTGTTTTTAATGTGCCAATAAACCACCAAAAATACGGGTAAAATATCCCAATAATCCACACAAAAAAATCCACATAAAACCCACCAAAAAAGACAAAAAATATCCACTTCAGCAAAAAACAAAAAACAAAAAAGTGTCCCCATAAACCTCTTTTTTAAAAAATGTTCCAATAAACCACAAAAAAACAGGCAAAATGTCCAAATAAACCACAACAAAATTAGCAAAATATTTCCATATTAGCCACAAAAAATACAAGCAACTACACTATTGAAAAATTATTCAAATATTCCCTTAAACCACAAAAAAAGAAAAAAAGGTTTCCTTGTTAACCACCGAAAATTATGAACAAGAAAACCTGAAGTTAATGTCCCCATAAAGCCCAAAAAGCTGCAGAGAGCAGCTGAACAAACGAACGTACCTGAGGAGCCGAGAACAACGACGTCTGCTAGAAAACAGAAAACTGAAGAGAGGAAACTCCCCGAATCTCTGACAGCCGGCCAGCTGCTGCAGTGAGGTCATCACACTGAGGGACACACCCCTCTGAGGACACACTGTGTCTGTGTGTCTCTGCGTGTCTCTGCGTGTGTGTGTGTGTGTGTGTTACCTTGTCGCTGTCAGCCGTGTTCTGAGACGTTCGGGAGGCGATGGAGACGGTGTCCGGCTGACTGCTGGCATCACCCAGACTGTCTGCGTCCTCGCTCGTCTCCCTGAGACACACAGACAGACAGAGACATTGATGAAAATATAATGTGGCCAAAAGTATGTGGACAGCTTTATTTTGCTTTTATTTTATTTTTTTAGTTTGTTTCAAAAAACAGTCTCTTTATTTTTACCCTGAAAACACTTTTTTAAAAATACTCCTCAATCTAAAAGCCCTTAATTTGGAAAGAAAGTAGATTTTAACCCTTTATTTCTTTCAAAAACATGGGAAAGAGGCAATTAAAGAAGAAGTGACCCAAAAATTAGCAAGAACACAGTATTAAAAAAAACAACAAAAATCTGAAAATTAGTTTTTAAAAAAATTGTGAAAATGACAAAAGTGCTTAAAGCATGATTTTAAAGTGTAATAATAAATAAAGTGTTTCATTAGCTTCTTTTCTCTCTTCCCCCTGTAGAAAGTGTAGCGAGTAGATTTATCCGTCGTTTTTGAACAAAGGTTAAGGATGACGTTTGTCTCTGATCACTTTGTTACATTAAGTGTGTGATTATTGATCAGAAATCAGCCACAGTGACAAAACATCACTGAATGTGTGTGTGTGTGTGTGTGTGTGTGTATCTGCTGGTGTTAAACGCGCTGATTTCTGAATGAGGTTTGGTCTGCTGGGGCTCAGAGGACAGACTGTCCCGGCCCTCGGCTCAGAGGTCAAAGGTCAGGTTGAATTTGGCGTGGGGAATGTGGCACGGCGGTGTGAGCTGACCTGCGGCTGATGCTGCGCTGACGGCCCAGCGTGGGGTTAGGCGTCTTGGGGAGGGGGATGGGCTCCCGCAGCGCCCCCCGCAAGTGGCCCCGCCTCTCCTGGATCACCTGTCGGATGCTGCGGACCCACTCCTGCTTCAGCTCCAGGGAGGACGCCTGAGAGGACACAGAGGACACACTATAGACACTGTCAAACGGCCGTTAAACGTCTCCGCGAGTGCTCGTACCTTCAGGACCGTCTTGTTGTCGGACGTCGGCGTTCGTCCGACCCACAGAGCGAACTTACAGGGGTCGCCCTCGATGTGCTCCGTCACCCCGAGCTCCGACGTCTGACAGAGAGACAGACGGCAGGTTAATCTGTCCTCTGTGTGGACGTTCAACAGGATTCTGAGGACGTTTTTGCACATCATGAAGCGCTGTGTCCCCGTAAACCAGGTTCACAGTGACTAACAGTAAATTAGAGACTTAGTCTTCATGTAGCTTCAGCGGTAAAAACACGGACTCATTCTGATCTAAATCTGCAGCCTAAACGTCCTGATCAATAAGCAGAATAAAACAGAGTCTATATGGACTCTCCTGCATGGACAGTAAACACCACGTCTGTGTGCAAAAATGTCCCCATGAACCACAAGAAAATTAACATTTCCCGGCAAACAAAAGAAATTAAAGGAAAGGGTCCCCAAAAGCAACAAAACATCTCAATAACCCCTCCAAAAATACGAGAAAAATATCCCTATAAACCACCGAAAAATAAAAAAAATTAACATTTTTAAATTTTTTTTAATATTTTTAAAATGTCCACATAAACCATAACAAAACAAAACCCTATGACAAAAACACAAAAAATTAACAAAATTTCCCAATAAACCTTAAAAACAGCCCAGAATTGATGTTAAATTTAATTCCAAACTGTAAAATTTGGAAACTTTAAATCGTTCAAAGCCATTTTTTGTGTTTATGTTGTTGCTGTTTACCCTGAGTCTGCTCTTGTAGAGATATTTGGTTCGTCCGGAAGAGTCTTTGATCTCTTTGCTGAAGATGAGTGACAGCTCAAACAGGAAGAGGTGTCGGTCCCGCCCCTTCCTGATCAGAGATTTGGGCTCCCAGACCAGGAAGGAGTCCTGCAGGAGGAGCTCGCCCTGAACCTCCAGACCCTCCTCCAGACCTGCCGGGACCACACAGAGCGGGGTTAACGTCAACGACAACGGTAAGACCCTCAGAATTATCTTTGAATGTTACAGATTTTATTCTGAAGAGCACCTAAAGCTTCACGAAGTTCCTAAGTTAGTCTGTGTCCTACAAATTAAAAGACCTGTAGCTGCTTCACAGTAAAAGACCCAGATCAATTTCAAAATAAGAGTACCGTATCCGCTACAAAGTAGAAAGAATTAATTAATTTCATTGTAAAAGACCTGTCATTTTCAAAGTAAAAGATCTGTATTAATTTCAGTATTTTTTATAAGTTCATACAAGTATTTTAATTCAAATTACTGCAGGTCTTTTAATTTGAAGTTGATATAGGTCTTTTATTTTAAATTTTTTAAAAAGGTCTTGAATTGTGAAGTTACCACTTGGATCATTTTCAAAGTAAAAGACCTTTGTAAAACCTTCAAAATAAAAGACCTGTCAACTTCAAAGTACTTTTTAAGTTGATACAGGTCTTTTACTTTGAAGTTGGTACAGGTCCTGATCCACCTGGATCACTTTCAAAGTAAAGCCCTGCAACCACTTCACAATAACAGACCTGTGTAAAATTCTAAATAAAAGTTAATACAAGTCTTTTATTTTGAATTTGACATCTGTATGAATTTCAAAATAAAGGATCGACCTTTTACTTTGAAACAGACACAGGTATTTTACTTTGAAATTGATGTCATTCTTTTATCGTGAACTTTACACTTGTATCAATTTCACAATAAAAGACATGCTGCTTCAGACTTTTATTTTGGAGCAGTACCATCCCATAATAACACCCCGGTGTGAAGGTTAACCTGCGTGTTACCTTCCAGCATGCTGACGTGCATGGCGTCGTTGGCTCTCTTAGGGACGCTCAGCATCACGTCCAGGCCTTCCTTTATCTCGCCTTTCCCCTCCTCGCAGCACGCCAACAGCTCCTGCACACAAACACACACACACACACACACACAGACGCACGCACACACATACACATACAGAGACACACAGACACACAGACACACACACACACACACACACACACACACAGAGAGATACACAGACACACACACACACACATTTGTGAGGGCACATTGTGGGTCGATTTTTTGTTTTGCTGTTGAAGCATTTTCTGCAGTTTCATTGATTTCAAATCAATTTCCCCAAAAACCAGATTTTTCTGAGTTTTTTGGCAGAAAATATCGATGATGTCGAGCACAGACACGTCAGAAACGTGATAAAAGTGTTCACCTTCAGCAGCAGCTGGTATTTGGTGATCCTCTGGACGGGTTTGATGAGCGCTGAGGAGATGGAGTTAGCCAGACCGTGTCTCCTCTGCACCTCCTGCACACACACACACACACACACACACACA
>NW_024697137.1:0-342 GCF_008729295.1 Plectropomus leopardus | reverse complement strand
AAGGCTATAGTATGGCAAAAATGTCAAAAAATGACAAGTCCCAAAAACAGCTAAAAACAGCTTAAACCTGCATTAAATACCATACTGAGACACGCTATAGCATAGAAAGTTGCAAAAACGGCTGAAAACACCAACATATGGCATGTCGAAAAAATGACACAAAAAGCAAGGCTATAGTATGGCAAAAAAAGTCCAAAAAGTCACGTCCCAAAACCAGCTTAAAAATGGTTAAACCCGCATTAAATAGCGTGCTGCGACACGCTATCGCATAGAAAGTTGCAAAAACGGCTGAAAACACAAAATGTGACATGTCGAAAAAATGACCCAAAAAGCAAGGCTATA
>NW_024697136.1:0-798 GCF_008729295.1 Plectropomus leopardus | reverse complement strand
AGCTGTTTTGGGGAGTTGTCATATTTTGACATTTTTGCCATACTATAGCCTTGCATTTTCGGTCTTGTTTTTGACATGCTATATTATAGTGTTTTTGGCTGTTTTTGCAGCATGCTATGCTATGGCATGCCTTGGCATACTATTTTAGGTGGTTTTCAGCAGTTTTCAGCTGTTTTTGGGAGATGTCATATTTTGACATTTTTGCCATACTATAGCCTTGCATTTTCAGTCATTTTTTCAACATGCAATATTATAGGGTTTTTGGCTATTATTGCAGCATGCTATATTATGGCATGCCTTGGCACACTATTTTAGATTGTTATTAGCTGTTTTAAGCTGTTTTTGGGTGATGTCATATTTTGACATTTTTGCCATACTATAGCCTTGCATTTTGGGTCATTTTTTCAACATGTAATATTATAGGGTTTTTGGTTGTTTTGATAACATGCCATGCTATGGCATGCCTTGGCACATTGTTTTAGGCTGTTTTTAGCTGTTTTAAGCTGTTTTTGGGTGATGTCATATTTTGACATTTTTGCCATACTATAGCCTTGCATTTTGGGTCATTTTTTCAACATGCTATATTATAGTGTTTTGGGCTCTTTTTGCAGCATGCTATGCTATAGCATGCCTTGGCACACTATTTTAGGTTGTTTTCAGCAGTTTTAAGCTGTTTTTGGGAGATGTCATATTTTGGCATTTTTGCCATACTATAGCCTTGCATTTTCGGTCATTTTTTCAACATGCTATGTTATAGTGTTTGGGGTTGTTTTGATAACATGCTATGCTATGGCATGC
>NW_024697135.1:0-547 GCF_008729295.1 Plectropomus leopardus | reverse complement strand
TTCCAAAAACACCTGAAAACAACTGGAAACTGTTTTAAATAGCGTGCTTAAACACGCCATGGTATAGAAATTTGTTAAAACTTTCAAAATCACAAAAATATGGCACGTCAACAAAATGACCCAAAAAGCAAGGCTATAGTAAGGCAAAAATATCAAAAAATGTCATTTCCCAAAAACAGCCAAAAACAGCTGGAAACTGTATAAAATAGCGTGCTTAAACACGCCATGGCATAGAAATTTGTTAAAACTTTCAAAATCACAAAAATTTGGCATGTCAAAAAAATGACCCAAAAAGCAAGGCTATAGTAAGGCCAAAATGTCAAAAAATGGCATTTCCCAAAAACAGCCAAAAACAACTGGAAACTGTTTTAAATAGCGTGCCAAAACACGCCATGGCATAGAATTTTGTTAAAACTTTCAAAATCACAAAAATATGGCACGTCAAAAAAATGACCCAAAAAGCAAGGCTATAGTAAGGCAAAAATGTCAAAAAATGGCATTTTCCAAAAACACCTGAAAACAACTGGAAACTGTTTAAAATAGCGTG
>NW_024697134.1:0-237 GCF_008729295.1 Plectropomus leopardus | reverse complement strand
AAACATCCAAAAACGGCCAGAAAACACAAAAAACAGCATGTTAAAAAAAAAATGACCAAAAGAGTAAGGCTATAGTATGGCGAAAATGTCAAAATTTGGCATGTCTAAAAAACAGTTGAAAACCACTTAGTATAGCATGTAGATCTGTGTTGTAGCATACAGTGCTGAAAAAACATCCAAAAAACATCAGAAAACCCATAAAATAGCATGTTGAAGAAATGACCAAAAAAGCAAGGC
>NW_024697133.1:0-731 GCF_008729295.1 Plectropomus leopardus | reverse complement strand
TGTATGCAACATTCTATGCTATGGCGTGTCTTGGCAGGCTATTTTATGCTGTTTTGAAATGTTTCCAGCTGTTTTTGAGTCATGTCATATTTCTACATTTTTGCCATACTATAGCCTTGCTTTTCGGTCAATTTTTTGACATGCATGATAATGCTGTTTTTGGACGTTTTAGCACCATTCTATACTATGGCGTGTCTTGGCAGGCTATTTCATGCTGTTTTGAGGTGTTTTCAGCTGTTTTTGGGACATGTCATATTTTGACATTTTTGCCATACTATAGCCTTGCCTTTTCGGTCATTTTTTGACGTGCATTTTTTTGCTGTTTTTTGCCGTATTTGCAACATTCTGTGCTGTGGTGTGTCTTGGCAGGCTATTTTATGCTGTTTTGAGGTGTATTCAGCTGTTTTTGGGACATGTCATATTATGACATTTTTCCATACTATAGCCTTGCCTTTTTGGTCATTTTTTGGACATGCAGTATTAGCATGTTTTTGGCCGTTTTTGCAACATTCTATGCCATGGCGTGTCTTGGCAGGCTATTTTAAGCTGGTTTGAGGTGTTTTAAGCTGTTTTTGGGACATGTCATATTTTGACATTTTTCCATACTATAGCCTTGCCTTTTTGGTCATTTTTTGGACATGCATTATTTCGCTGTTTTTGGTTGTTTTTGCAACATTCTATGCTACAGCGTGTTTTGGCACGCAATTTTAAGCTGGTTTGAGGTGTTTTAA
>NW_024697132.1:0-593 GCF_008729295.1 Plectropomus leopardus | reverse complement strand
ATATTTTGACATTTTTGCCTTACTATAGCCTTGCCTTGTTGGTTATTTTTTTCATCATGCATAATTAAATTGTTTTTGGCTGTTGTTGCAGAATTCAATGCTATGGCGTGTCTTGGCACACCATTTTATGCTGTTTTGAGGTGTTTTCAGCTGTTTTTGTGACATGTCATATTTTGACATTTTTGCCTTACTATAGCCTTGCCTTGTTGGTCATTTTTTCAACATGCATTTTGATAGTGTTTTTGGACGTTTCTGCTACATCCAATGCTATGGCGTATTTCGGCACGGTATTTTGTGCTTTTCTCAGGTGTTTTCAGGTGTTTTTGGGACATGTCATATTCTGACATTTTTGCCTTACTATAGCCTTGCCTTTTTGGTCATTTTTTCAACATGCATTTTGGTAGTGTTTTTGCTCGTTTCTACTACATCCAA
This sequence comes from Plectropomus leopardus, assembly GCF_008729295.1. Lineage (NCBI taxonomy): Eukaryota > Metazoa > Chordata > Actinopteri > Perciformes > Serranidae > Plectropomus > Plectropomus leopardus. The sequence goes on along the minus strand of NW_024697132.1, from coordinate 161 downwards.
TGCTATGGCGTGTTTCGGCACGATATTTTATGCTGTTTTGTGGCATTTTCAGCTGTTTTTGGGACATGTCATATTTTGCCATTTTTGCCATAGTATAGCCTTGCCTTTTTTTTCCACTTTTTCAACATGCATAATTTCATTGTTTTTGGCCGTTTTGGCAG
>NW_024697131.1:0-468 GCF_008729295.1 Plectropomus leopardus | reverse complement strand
TCCAAAAACCTGATGAACTAAGATGTCGAAAAAATGGCCAAAAAAAAAAGCATAGTATAGTATGGCAAAAATGACAAATTTTGTCATGTTCCAAAAATGGCCGATAACCGCTTATTATAGCGTGTAGAGACTCGCCATAGCATAGCATGCCGATAAAAAGGTCCAAAAAGTCCAAAAACCTGATAAACTAAGATGTTGAAAAAATGGCCAAAATACGCATAGTATAGTATGGCAAAAATGTCAAATTTTGACATGTTCCAAAAATGGCCGAAAACCGCTTATTATAGCCCGTAGAGAGGTGTCATAGCATAGCATGTCGATAAAAAGGTCCAAAAAGTCCAAAAACCTAATAAACTATGATGTTGAAAAAATGGCCAAAAAAAAAAACCGCATAGTATAGTATGGCAAAAATGTCAAATTTTGACATGTTCCAAAAATGGCCGAAAACACCTTATTATAGCCCATAGA
>NW_024697130.1:0-745 GCF_008729295.1 Plectropomus leopardus | reverse complement strand
ACACATTTTACATTCCTGATAAACTGATAATCACATCCCATTCAATTTGTTTTTCATTATGTTATATACAACCTTAATTTGTTTAATAAATTGCTTTGATTATTACATTCTTTTGGTACTTCCTTTGTTTTGTCATGGGTAAATGGTCGGGTTACGTCAATGACATCCAAATAACATGTGAGAACCGCATTACATATCATGCCGAAACACGCCATGGCGTAGGACAATGAAAAAACAGTCCCAAACACCAAAATCTAGCATGTCGAAAAATCGACCGAAAACACCAAAAACACCAAGGCTATACTGTGGCGAAAAATGTAAACATTTGACATGTCCCCAAAACAGCTGAAAACCGCATTAAATAGCGTGCCGAAACACACCATGGCATAGAATGTTGCAAAAACAGTCCAAAACACCAAAATCTAGCATGTTGAAGAACCGACCGAAAACACCAAAAACACCAAGTCAAGTCAAGTCAGTTTTATTTATAGAGCCCATTATCACAAAACATGGTTTGCCTCAGAGGGCTTTACAGTGTACGACATCCCTCTGCCCTCAGACCCTCACATCACCCGAGGAAAAACTCCCCAAAAAGAACCACTGTAACGGGGAAAAAAGAGGAAGAAACCTCAGGAAGAGCGGTAGAGGATAGTGAGGGATCCCTCTTCCAGGACGGACAGACGAGCAATAGATGTCGAAAATAGCAAATGAAATACAATCATGACAAAAAAGGAAAGAGAAAGAG
>NW_024697128.1:0-695 GCF_008729295.1 Plectropomus leopardus | reverse complement strand
CACACACACACACACACACACACACACACACACACACACACACACACACACACACACACAAGTTTCCTGCCCATACACCCGTCCGACCAATTGCAAGCTGTGCCACACGGGTTTGCTCACACAGCTGTCAATCATGTTGTAAAATCCCCTTTTTACAGCATCACATAACCAATTAAAGCTATACTTATCAGAAAAACAAACACTTGAGCATACAAAAACCCGATAAGAGCTACCTTAAATGAGAGAAATAATCTTTGGGAAGAATTTATTTGATGTGTACTTTGACTCGTTAGTTTGGCTCGCATCACATTCACTAACATGGAGGAGGCGGAGTTTATGACCTAAACTGCAGCCAGACACCACGTGGCGATCAAGCTGCCTGTTCTCATTCTGGATTTGTAAAATAGCACTGCTCTGCTTTTGGCGTAAGAGCGAAATGCCAAAAGGCACCTTTTGCATGTGCATGGAATGCTGCTGGACAGCGTCAGCTGAGAACGCAGCCGGACAGAAGATCATATGCCGGCAGATGGCTGGATGGATGGAATCAGCGCAAAACGTGCACAGGTGGCATAACGTGACAAAGAAGCTGGATGGAACCTGTTGCAAACACATGAAACGCATCAGGATGGCTTCGGGTTGAAACGCTGCCGGTAACGATGTAATACAAGGAATGTGAGAGCAGGCAGGAGTGGTGG
>NW_024697127.1:0-2821 GCF_008729295.1 Plectropomus leopardus | reverse complement strand
TTTTCTTTTCATTTTTTTCCCTACATTTTAGTGTCATTGTTTCTCTAGCTTTCTCTCATTTAGTGATTTAGTGAATAGTCAATTTTGAAGTCATTCTCATTTCCTTACTGCTTGCAATATGCGGGATACCACTAACCAAGTTGCTCATTTCCTTTTTAGCCATGTTCTCAAAACCAGTCAAAATAACTTTGTTCAGGTTTCGGAGCTTTACATGCATGTACAAAGCATCTGTACGCAGCACAAGAAAAGCAATGTCTCTGCAGGTTTCAAAGGGTTAAATATCAGAATTGACCTATCCAGATAAAGGCTCAATAATATTTGTCTCTAATCACCTCAGCCCTTTGCCTTTGAAGTGATATTGATGTCCCTTCTCAAATAAACACTATGGGCATCTTTTGTCCGTTTTACTGTAGAATAGTTTTGGTGCAAGATAACAAGGAGATGATGCATGACTCTACATGGTAGTGAGGCACCACATTCACATCATTGTTTACTGCTCCTTGTTACACCTAAGAATGTATGCAATCATAGAACCAGAAACCTGCAGCCAGAAAAAAAAGAAAAAAGAAAAAAGTCATCCCAACTGAGCTTGGGTTTCCTCCACCTCTTGGAGCAAGTCCCAGCAGGTTTACTGAAGGGCAAAACCAGACATGCTGATGAGGGAGGAGCAACTGAGTGCACATCAATAATCCCTGCAGTTTTTCCCCCTGATGCACCTTTCTTTCTGGTATAGAGGCACAGAAACATTATTTTTAACAAAAACTACAGCAGCTAACAACTAAAAACAAAATAGGTTTTGATGTTACTCTAATTTAAGAACACCATTAAATGAACTAAAGCAAGAGTAAAGTTCAGAGTAGATGCAATTGCAACAGATGGCTGCAAACCCTCTGGCAACAGCTCACCTTGTTGAGCCAGTAGGTTGAGTCTACCGCACGAGATATAATCGTCCTTTCTACAGCCATCAAAGAAACACAAACACACCTTCAACGTTACGACACTTCTCACTATAAACCATTTCCGGTCCTTAGTCCATTTTTTGACGATGCTATGCATCACTGAGGGAATACAAGAGAAGAGAAGCGACACTGCACCAAGTCCGTGTATCTGCAGGTTGACAACAGGCTTTATTTGGTTTTCATTGCAAATGTGGTCCCAAAATAGACTGCATGAAATTTTAGTTTTACAATAGGAAATACGTTTAGAATGAGACAGGTATAAAATAAATAAGATTGTACAATTCTACAGTGTATATTTTGCTATCAGCTCTGGTCATGCATCAGTTATTCTATTAAAAAAGGGTCTTTTTTAGTTGTAAAATAAAATTGAAGCCAGTATCATTTTCAAAGGCACTTAGAATTATATTGCTTCTAGTAAGTGGCTTAACAAAAGATAAAAAATCTATATTATTTGTAACAATTTGTTCTTGTCCAAGAAGCTAGCAAAAATACAGAACTACTGACAACTCACCTACTTCAAAATTGAGTGAATTTTTCTGATATGTTTTAACCACTTCTGCCAATCTCTTGGATCTTAAAGGTGTTCGATTGAGCATATTTACTTTTAAAGAAGACTAAACTTGATTTATAGGGTAATAAATTTGTTGGTTACACAGCATGACAGGACAGGTATAATGCACTAAAGGGAGAGAAGACTGCTGTGGACCACACATGCTGTGAGTCAGAGTTTACTGTGGTATCGAGAGCGGCCGTTAGCTGAGGCTGCACGGTGCTTGTGATGGTTTGTGACTTTCACTTCACTTGTCTGAAACCAGAAGGACAGTAATAAAACATGTTCAACAAAGTCATCCTAAGTGTTGAAACCCTTAGAAAGTCATACTCACAGAAGGTGCATCAAAAAGTATGAGGCCACGCGTGCCAGTATGGCCCCCCACATGTTCCCGCACACCTGTAAACAGTAACAGACAGGAGTTGTTATCCTGCATTGAAATGACGACACATTCATTCTGTTACACACAGATCACAACAGTCTGTTTAATCAGTTCTGTCCTGATACAAACAGCTTGCTCACAGTGCAGCTGGTGGTTGAGTCTGTCCAGAGAGAGGAGGATTTTCTGCTCTTCCAAGGAAATGGTGGTGAGTCCCTGCTGTTGTCTGCGCTGCTGCACTGTGCCAGGCCTCTGTGTTTGGGCTGTTTCCATGGCAGTCACAATATCTGTTTCTTCCAGTAGGCCTCCAGCATGCACTTCAGCCAGATGTAACTGGGCTGCGCTCACCAAACCTGAGAGCACAGTCAAAGGCATGCATCCTCACCTGTTTCCATTTTACTTTTTACATTTATTTATGTGTATCATACAGCTGTGCTGTTGCCTGTCTGAATTTCCGGTGTCCCTGTTGTACTGCAAAATTTACTAAGAACAGCATTGTCTCAGACTTTGCATTTTAATTTCACATTATGCATAAAACTTTTGGCTACTTTGAGTTATTTTCCTTCAGATAGATAGATAGATAGATAGGTAGGTAGATAGATAGATAGAAAGAAAGTACAACAGTATACACGCAGTAAAGGAGTATTATGAAATACTGAACTCAACAGAAGACAGACATTCTTTGTAGCTCTGATACAGCACTTTCTTTTAAGTCCAATAAAAACATAAAGACAAATGCAAAGTGAATACAATACCTTCATTTGGAAAGGCCATGTTGTAAATACTGGAAAATGATCTGACTGGCTCTGAGGTCTGTTTGGTTGGCTACATGAAACACAATAAAAACATCTAAGTATTAGATTAATCTAATAGAAAGTGTGTGAGATTTAGTGACATCTAGTGGCGAGGACTGCAGATTGCAACAAGCTGAAA
>NW_024697126.1:0-4283 GCF_008729295.1 Plectropomus leopardus | reverse complement strand
CCTAATGAAATTAACACAAGATTATTAAGAACTCAGAAGTACAGAAACATACAGAAAAAATACATAAAATAATACCAGTGATAGCAAACTACTAGTAACCAAATATGTTTGATAATAACAGCAAAAAACAGCAATAATAAAATCCAATTAAGTGCAGAAAATATGAATGTGAGACATGTAAGATGATGTTAGTGCGATAAGTGTGTGTATGGGTATGTGTGAGGGGTATAATAGATTATACTACGCTGACCCTTGAGCAATATCAAAAATACATACAAATGATGGAATAAAGGGGACAACATCCAGAAAAATGTACTGATAATCATGAGAATTATAGATCTAAAATCACAGAAAATCACAGAAAAACAAAACACATATTTTGGGCTGTTAGATGTGTGATTAAACTGCTCGGGTTTCAAAGGGTTAAATGTCCGTTCAGAGATCAGTTCTTAATATTTCAGTTTATTGTTTTCGGTTTGTTTTTTTTGGTTGAATCTTTGGCTGGTTTCTGCAGATTTGTCCTGTAGTCAAACAGGAAGTTAATATAGTGAAACCTTCAGAATAAGAGCTGGAGACTGAAGGATGTGAGTTCAGACGTGAAGCCTTTTATTTTCTGAATAAAGAGTCTTTTAGAAAAAAAGCCTCAGTCATGTGAAAATGCTGCTGCAGAAAATTCAAATGTGACGAATGGTGTGGGGGCTAAAGGGTTAATGTGGTTGTTTGGAGGGTGTCATTGACATGCAGTTGTCCCCGGTGTCCCCCTGCAGGACCATGTCCCCGTCCAGCAGCAGCTGTGTCTCTGCTCGTCTTCAGGCTCACTTCCTGACATGAAGGACTGAAGTTTGAGGACACAGCGCCCCCCGCTGGACCCCCACCGCCGCCGCAGGCCATGGCCGAGCCCAGCTACTCCGACCTGATCGCCAAACACTACAACTACACGGGCAAGTTCCGCAAGACGCAGCAGGACTCGGGCCTGAAGGCCGACTCGGTGGTCTTCATCATCGTGTGCTGCTTCATCATCCTAGAGAACGTCCTCGTGCTCGCCACCATCTGGAGGACCAAGAAGTTCCACAAGCCCATGTACTACTTCATAGGGAACCTGGCGCTGTCCGACCTGCTGGCCGGCGTCGTCTACACCGCCAACATCCTGCTGTCGGGCGCCAACACCTACAAGCTGACGCCCACGCAGTGGTTCTTCAGGGAGGGCAGCATGTTCGTGGCGCTGGCGGCGTCCGTCTTCAGCCTGCTCGCCATCGCCATCGAGCGCCACCTCACCATGCTGAAGATGAAGCTGCACAACAACGGCAACACGTGCCGCGTCTTCCTGCTCATCAGCACGGTGTGGATGATCGCGGCGGTGCTGGGCGGCCTGCCCGTGATGGGCTGGAACTGCATCGCCGCTATGACGAGCTGCTCCACCGTGCTGCCGCTCTACCACAAGACCTACATCCTGTTCTGCACCACCGTCTTCAGCATCATCCTCATGGCCATCGTGGCGCTCTACGCACGCATCTACACACTGGTACGCACGCGCAGCCGCAAGCTTGTCTTCCGCAAGGTGACCAACGGCCGCGGTGGCGCCGGCGCCAACATCAAGAGCTCAGAGAAGTCGATGGCGCTGCTGAAGACTGTCATCATCGTGCTGAGCTGCTTCATCGCCTGCTGGGCACCGCTCTTCGTCCTTCTGCTGTTGGACGCCGCCTGCGAGACGCTCAGCTGCCCGATCCTCTACAAGGCCGAGTGGTTCCTGGCGCTCGCCGTGCTCAACTCCGCCATGAACCCGCTCATCTACACGCTGACCAGCAACGAGATGCGCCGCGCCTTCCTCAAGACGCTGCTGTGCTGCACCGCCTGCGTCCGGCCCCACGCCAAGTTCACGGGGCCCATCATGGGGGCCGAGTTCAGCCGCAGCAAGTCGGATAACTCCTCCCACCCCAACAAGGAGGAGGCCGAGTACTCGCCACGGGAGACGACGGCGGTGTCCTCGGGACACGTCACTTCCTCGTCCTAAACGAGTCTTAACAAGTCATATGTAGAGTTTGTGTTTGTACGTGAAACGTGTGTGAACGGCGCCAGGTGGTGTCTTCACAGACCAATCACAACCCTCAGCACTTCCAGAGACTCAAAGACTGGACCCATGACCCCCCCCCCCCCCCCGGGACACTCTGTTAGAACGAGTCATCAGCTCACCTGCAGGAGCCGGCCGCCAATCGATATCAGTGATTGGCGGCCGGCAGCTCGTTAGAACATCTCGTTGATTTTATACTAAGAAGACTAGAACCTGTAGAACTTAAAAACACTCGGAGAGACACTCGGTCTGTCCCTGAACATGTTTCACGTGTCAGAAATCACACGGGAGTCAGAGTTCAAGCTGTTTCTCACCCGCTGTCTTAATCTGACTGTCACACGCATCACGCCACGAGTTAAAACGCCACGAGTTAAAATCAACAAACACCACAAGTTCAGATGCTGCAAATTAAAGCATGAGTTAAAATGGCATGGGTTCAATCGCCACGAGTTAAAACCCAACGAGTTAAAACGCCTCGAGTTAAAACCCAACGAGTTAAAACGCCTCGAGTTAAAATGCCCGTGTTGAAATCTTCTGAAGACTCAGAGAAACAGGTGAACTCTGACTGGATGTGCTTTTGATTTTTTGTAAATAATTAACGGTATAAAAGTAGGAACTGTTGGTCAGAATGTGTTTTCTACTTCCTGTCTGTGTCATTGATGTTGTTGTCGTCATAGTAACGTCAGTTTAGTCGCATTAATTTATATTTGAAAAAACATCAATTTGTCTGTCACCTAAATGAAAGAAGTTCTGGTCAGGTACTGATGTATGGAGGCTCATTTCTGCCAAGAAAAAATATCAAACTAAATTTAGAAATATTAAAATTATAGAATTTTTAAAATGATTAAATCAAATTTTTTAAAAAATTCACAATTATGATGCAGAATTTATTCCTGATGTAAAAAAATATAGTTACAAAAAATAATTTCACCATGAGATCCATTAAGTATTTGTTTTGGAGCTTTTGATCACATCACATGGTCTTCATCAGAAGATTTCCAGTTCAACAAAAGTTTTAGGTCCAACTGGAAATAAAGAAATTGGAAATTGAATTTATTTTTGGGAGACTCTGTGTGTGTGGACGCACACGTTGACATGATTTATAATTTGTACATTTGGTTTATTTAGAACTGTCAGTGGTTCTTTTTTAACATTTATTGACAAAGTAACTCTGTATGAATAAAATATTTTTAAAATAAAACATAAAAACACACACAAAAAATAAAATATTTTCTTGACATTTTTTGAAAATGTAGAATTGTATGATACCTGGACAAACTTCTGCTGAGGAGGATCATGTGACGTGACAGAAAGCTGCAGCTTTAAAAACTGTAAAATACAAAGTCGGCAGCAACAGGTCTCCGTACGGATCAGACTCTGTTACCATGGTGACCATTGTCCATCAGGAGCTGATCGATTAATCATTAACTCCTGAGTGTCCGTGTGTGTGTGTGTGTGTGTGTGTGTGTGTGTGTGTGTGTGTGTGTGTGTGTGCCTGAGTGTGTGTGCACTGTTTAACTCCTGTCTGTTGATTAGAGTTTAATAAAGACAGAAATAGAAACACGGTTTGTTCGCGAGGATTTTATATCGAAATCACTTTCATCTAAATTAAACGGTAACTTCAGAAATGCAGCGTCATTCTCGAAAAGGATCCGCGCTTTAAAGGAAAAAACGCCGGGATGGAAAATTCAATAGCTTCCGGACGCTGGTTCCCAACCTGAGGCTCATGACCCCAGCAAGGGTCACCAAAGCTTCACAGAGGGGTTGCCAGGTGGGCCTCGTTTTAGGGGTGTGAGAAAAAAATAATTTGGCTTTTATTTCAGCACAACGAGGTGAAATAGTTATTTTTTTAACCCTTTAGGGCCCGCTTTAATATCACATGCACTCGTATCTCTCTGCACAAAATGTGCTTTTCAAAATTGTACTCAAAATATAAAAATATTATACATTATTTTCTACTTTCACTGAGTTAATTCTTTCAACCAACATCAGTCCTAATTATGAATATCAAATATTCATTAATTTTCAGAATTTTTACCCTTTAAATGCCAGGATTTTTGTCATGATGCCACTACGATTTACATGTTAAACACAAAAAACTGAATGATGTCCTCCGTGCTCAGTGTGTGAGTGTAGCTGCTGACAGTCTGGGATATGTCAGTGTGTGAGTGTAGCTGCTGACAGTCTGGGATATGTCAGTGTGTGAGTGTAGCTG
>NW_024697125.1:0-217 GCF_008729295.1 Plectropomus leopardus | reverse complement strand
GTTAAGTTTGTAGGCACTTTGTTTTTGTTTGTTTGTTTGTGTTTTTTTTTTTTTTTTTTGTTTTTTTTTGTTTTTTGTGCTAGCTGTTATGTAGTTCTGTTTGTTTTGCTTATTCAAAACCAAAAAAAAAATAAGGACAGAGAGCTGACTGTATGGATGTAATGATTGTTGTAGTCAATGATTCTTATGCTCTGTTGTCTGATAAAAACATGAATAA
>NW_024697124.1:0-306 GCF_008729295.1 Plectropomus leopardus | reverse complement strand
AAAATATGACAAAAAAAGCAAGGCTATAGTATGGCAAAAATGTCAAAATATGACACGTCCCCAAAACAGTGGAAAACAGCTTAAAAGTGCATTAAATAGCGTGCTGAGACACGCCATAGCATAGAATGTTGCAAAAAGATCCAAAAACACAATAAAATGGCATGTCGGAAAATATGACAAAAAAAGCAAGGCTATAGTATGGCAAAAATGTCAAAATATGACACGTCCCAAAAACAGCTTAAAACCGCGTTAAATTGCATGCCGAGACACGCCATAGCATAGAATGTTGCAAAAACAGCCAAAAAC
>NW_024697123.1:0-460 GCF_008729295.1 Plectropomus leopardus | reverse complement strand
TTTTTCGACATGCTATATTATGGTGTTTTCGGCAGTTTTTGCAAAACCCAATGCTATGGCGTGTCTCAGCATGCCATGTTATACTGCTTTGAGGTGTTTTCAGCTGTTTTTTGGACATGTCATTTTTTTTTACATTTTTGCCATACTATAGCCTTGCTTTTTTAGTCATTATGTCGACATGTGATATTTTGGTGTTTTTGGCCATATTTGCAAGTTTTAATGCTAAGGCATGTCTCAGCACACTCTTTCATGTAGTTTAAAATTGATTTTAGCTGTTTTTTTGGACATGTCATTTTTTGTAATTTTTGCCATACTATAGCCTTGCTTTTTTCGGTCATTTTTTCGACATGCTATATTATGGTGTTTTCGGCAGTTTTTGCAAAATCCAATACTATGGCGTGTCTCAGCATGCCATTTTATACTGTTTTGAGGTGTTTTCAGCTGTTTTTTGGACATGTCA
>NW_024697122.1:0-440 GCF_008729295.1 Plectropomus leopardus | reverse complement strand
ATGTGGAATCCCGCCATAGCGAAGGATTTTGTAAAACCATCCATACACACTAAAGTTTGATCTGCATTCCAGAGGTGAGACTTCATTAGGTTGTGTAATACTGCCCTCTACTGGATGTACATGTTCATGAACAGCATTGAAAGATGCCATTTTCCAAAAAGTGCTGAACACGTTTTCAAACCACTTAAAATAGCGTGCTGAGACACGCCACTTAAAATAGCATGCTGAGATACGCCAAAGCAAAGGATGCTGCAAAAACAGCTCAAAACACCATTAAATAGCATGTCCAAAAATCCTCAAAAAAGCAAGGCTATAGTATGGCAAAAATGTCAAAAAATGCCATTTTTTAAAAACTGCTGAAAACTATTTTAAACCACATAAAATAGCGTGCCGAGACACACCAAAGCAAAGGATGCTGCAAAAACAGCTCAAAACACCAT
>NW_024697121.1:0-402 GCF_008729295.1 Plectropomus leopardus | reverse complement strand
GCTAAAAACCTCATAATTTAGCATGTCCAAAAACTGGTCAACAAGGCAATAGTATAGTATGTCGAAAAAAGTCAAATTTTGACCGTTCCTAAAAATGGCTAAAACCTACATAGAATAACTTTTAGAGATGCCTATAGTATACAAAGTGGGAATAAAGGCCAAAAAATGCTAAAAACCTCATAGTTTAGCATGTCACAAAAATGGCCAACAAGGCAATAGTATAGTATGTCGAAAAAAGTCAAATCTTGACCGTACCTTTAAAATGGCTATAAACTACATAGAATAACTTTTAGAGACGCGTCATAGTATTTAAAGTGGGAATAAAGGCCAAAAAATGCGATAAACCTCATAATTTAGTATGTCAAAAAATTGGCCAACAAGGCAATAGTATAGTATGTCGAA
>NW_024697120.1:0-680 GCF_008729295.1 Plectropomus leopardus | reverse complement strand
AGTATAGTATGTCCAAAAACGTCAAATTTTGACCGCTTCCAAAAATGGCTGAAAACGACTTATAATAGCTTGTAGAGACGCGTCATAGAATACAAAGTGGGAATAAAGGCCAAAAAAGGCCAAAAAAATCAGGATTGAAAATGTCCAAAGAATGGCCAACAAGGCAATAGTATAGTATGTCGAAAAACATCAAATTTTGACCGCTCCTAAAAATGGCTGAAAACGACTTATGAATGCTTGTAGAGGCGCATCATAGAATACAAAGTGGAAATAAAGGCCAAAAAAGGCCAAAAACATCATAATTTAACATGTCCAAAAAATGGCCAACAAGGCAATAGTATAGTATGTCCAAAAACGTCAAATTTTGACTGCTTCCAAAAATGACTGAAAACGACTTATAATAGCTTGTAGGGAGACGACATAGAATACAAAGTGGACATAAAGGCCAAAAAAGGCCAAAAACTTCATGATTTAACATGTCCAAAAAATGGCCAACAAGGCAATAGTATAGTATGTCCAAAAAAGTCAAATTTTGACCACTCCTAAAAATTGGCAGAAAACTACTTATAATAGCTTGTAGAAACGTGTCATAGAATACAAAGTGGAAATAAAGGCCAAAAAAGGCCAAAAACTTCATGATTTAACATGTCCAAAAAATGGCCAACAAGGCAATAGTATAG
>NW_024697119.1:0-491 GCF_008729295.1 Plectropomus leopardus | reverse complement strand
TAAATGCAAACATGGAGCAAGCACCAAAATTCTGTGTTCTTGGCAGGACAGTGAGGAGGGCATTTCACCATTTGCAGGTGTGTTGAATTGTACTAAATCTTTGTCTTACTCCTGCAGGCAGTGTTAGGGGTAACGAGTTACAAAGTAACGAATTACTGTAACGATATTACTTTTTGGGGTAACGAAGTAAAGTAACGCATTACTCTAAAAATATCGGTAACTACACTACTTTACTAGACTACAGGAACGCGCTTTCCTGCGTTACCTAGGCCGTGTTTGCCTGTGCTGTGTCTGTCTGTTTAAGTGGTGCAGGAATTATGTGCGTGCTGCGGCTGCTGTCTGTGTGCGTGCGCGATGCGTGCTGCATAGAGAGGGGCGAATGACGTTGCTGCCGGTACGAACAGGAGAGAGGGAAATGGAGACGGAGACTGGGGGGTTCGGCCAGTGGCGATATTCCCACTACTTTCAGTTTATAGCTCGAAAGGACAAAA
>NW_024697118.1:0-224 GCF_008729295.1 Plectropomus leopardus | reverse complement strand
AACAACTTAAACCTGCATTAAATAGCGTGCTAAGACATGCCATGGCATAGAAAGTTGCAAAAACGGACAAAAACACCATATTTTGGCATGTCGAAAAAATGACCCAAAAAAAAGCAAGGCTATAGTATGGCAAAAATGTCAAAAAATGACATGTCCCAAAAACACTTAAAAACAACTTAAACCTGCATTAAATAGCGTGCTAAGACATGCCATGGCAGAGAAAG
>NW_024697117.1:0-427 GCF_008729295.1 Plectropomus leopardus | reverse complement strand
TCCCAAAAATGGCTGAAAACTGCTGAAAACCTTCTTAAATAGTGTGTAGAAAAGCGCCATAGCAAAGAAATTTGCAAAAATGGCCAAAAACACCATAAAACAGCATGTCAAAAATATCACCCAAAGTGCAAGGCTATAGTATGGCAAAAATGTCAAAATATCCTACGTCCCAAAAATGTCTGAAAACTGTTGAAAACCTTCTTAAATAGTGTGTTGACACGCGTTATAGCAAAGGAACTTGCAATAACAGCCAAAAACACCATAAAACAGCATGTCGAAATTATCAGCCAAAGTCCAAGGCTATAGTATGGCAAAAATGTCAAAATTGGACAAATCCCAAAAACGACTGAAAACTGCTGAAAACCTTCTTAAATAGTGTGCAGAAAAGCGCCATAGCAAAGAAATTTGCAAAAATGGCCAAAAACAC
>NW_024697116.1:0-284 GCF_008729295.1 Plectropomus leopardus | reverse complement strand
AGTATGTCGAAAAATGTCAGATTTGAAAAAGTAAAATTTTGACAGCTAATGAAAATGGCTGAAAACAACTAATTATTATTCTATATAGACTCGCAATAATATTAAAAGCAGTAATAGTGTCCAAAAAAGGCCCAAAACTTCAACATTTCGCATGTCGAAAAAATGGACAAAAACGCCATAGTATAGTATGTTGAAAAAAGCAAGATTTTGACATGTCATGAAAATGGCTTGAAACAACATATTAAACCTTATATAGATGCCTCATGTTATACAAAGTGGAAATA
>NW_024697115.1:0-1877 GCF_008729295.1 Plectropomus leopardus | reverse complement strand
AGGGTGAGTCACAGACAGTTATCAGTCTGATTATCACTGCAGTGCAGGGATACTAATAACTACCTAATTATGCTTACTAAATGAATGATAATTTAGTGTGTCTGTCTGTGTGTGTGTGTGTGTTTAATGTGCGTCTTTGTGTTTGATTTTGTGTCTTTGGGGTCATTTTCTGTATTTTATTTTTTTTAATTTTAGTTAATCTAATTTATTTTTATTTTATTTCAGTGTATTTTGTGTTGTTGTTTCATGTCTTTAAGAAAATCTTGTGAATCTTTTTGTCATTTATGAATCTCTTTGAGGTAATTTTGTAGAATTTCTTGGTCATTTTGTGTCTCTTTAGGTAATTCAGTGTGTTTTTGTTGTTATTTTGTGTCTTTGAGATCATTTTTTTTAAATTTTTGGGGTCATTTTTTGTCTCTTAAAGGTAATTCATTGTGGGTTTTTTGTGATTTCAGGACATCTTCTGTCTCTGAGGTTATTTAGTGTATTTTACTCTTTATGCTTATACTTCATTTAATCTCAAAGGGAAATATTGTACTTTGTGCTGCACTGCATTTAGACAGATTTGGGTACTCGACAGTGAAAGTTTGGTTATAAATGAAACTCCCCCTTAAAACTGAAATTAACATTAAAATGATTTGTCATGCAAAAATATGAGAAAAGGGATAGGAGTACTTCACTGATTATCTTTGTGTGTTTTGTTTTTGCCGTAAAGAGCGAATCAATCAGACGGTGGAGATCACAAAGCACACCGTGGACATCGAGGAGAAGGGCGTGAAGCTGAAGCTCACCATCGTCGACACGCCGGGTTTTGGGGACGCCGTCAACAACACTGAGTGGTGAGAGTCCACTTTGTGCTCGACTGGAAGCTCAGTAATGATGACACCATATTAAAGGCCCAATGTCCTCAAACCATCACTTTTTTGTTAACAGCTTTTCACAGCTGCTAAATTTTAGTTATTGAGCATAAAAAAACAAGTTTCAACTCTAAAGTTTGATCAAGTTTTGTCCACTTTGGTGTCAGAAATGAGTGTATTGTGCTTTTGTTTCCACCAGATGGCACAAAAAGTGTCCATGGCGAGGACAACAGGAATAAGTTAGGAAAATTGAGTTATGAGGTGCAATCCCAAAATATGAAGTCCTCATATGAGGACGCAGGTTTGTGGGGGGTTAGAAAATCTCTGCTGAGGGCATGGACACTATTTTGGAAATGCATGAGGTCTTCAAGTTATTTATTGATTTAATTAATTTATTAATTTATTTTGCAAAAATGAAACACGTCAGTGTGCATGATTAGCAGTAGTGTGCATACAGTACTTGTCATGCAGAAAATTTGTATGCAGATTTGCTGTATTGTTTTCCCGCCTTTTTTCGCTTTGCACCAATGAGAAACTGCTTTTAGACACCAAAACTACTTCAATTTAGGAAAAAATAAATAATAAAACCTTAAAAATTTAAATATTATCATGTTTTTGTGTGCTAATTTTTGGGTATTTTTTTTTTCCTTTTTGAAAAACTTGCTCATTTTTTTCCTTAAATTGCTCTTCACCTTCTCCCCGTGTTTATGAAAGAAATTAAGCCCGTTTGCTCAGGTTTCAAAATGTTAAACTATTCCTGTAAAAGTTAAATTATTTTTGTGTTTGAGATGAATATTTACAGACGTGTTTGTGTTTCGCAGCTGGCGGGCGGTGACGGATTACATCGACCAGCAATTTGAAAACTACTTCAGAGACGAGAGCGGACTCAACAGGAAGAACATCCAGGACAACAGAGTGCACTGCTGCCTCTACTTCATCCCTCCCTTTGGACACGGGTAACACGCACGCACGCACGCACGCACGCACGCACGCACGCACGCACGCACGCACGCACGCACG
>NW_024697114.1:0-463 GCF_008729295.1 Plectropomus leopardus | reverse complement strand
GTTGCAAATACGGCCAAAAACAGCATAAAATAACATGTCAAAAAAATGACCCAAAAGGCAAGGCTATAGTATGGCAAAAATGTCAAAATTTGACCCGTCCCAAAAATTTCAAAAACAGCTAAAAACTGTTAAAAACCTACTTAAATAGTGTGTTAAGACAACCCAAAGCAAAGAAAGTTGCAAATATGGCCAAAAACAGCATAAAATAACATGTCGAAAAAACGACCAACCCAAAAGGCAAGGCTATAGTATGGCAAAAATGTCAAAATTTGGCCCATCCCAAAAACAGCTAAAAACTGTTGAAAACCTACTTAAATAGTGTATTAAGACACCCCATAGCAAAGAAAGTTGCAAATACGAACAAAAACACCATAAAACAGCATGTCGAGAAAATGACCCAAACGGCAAGGCTATAGTATGGCAAAAATGTCAAAATTTGGCCCGTCCCAAAAACAGCTAAAAA
>NW_024697113.1:0-242 GCF_008729295.1 Plectropomus leopardus | reverse complement strand
GGACAAAAACACCCAAATATGGCATGTCCACAAAATGACCTAAACAGCAAGGCTATACTATGGCAAAAACGTCAAAAAATGACATGTCCCAAAAATAGCCAAAAACTGCTGAAAACTGCATAAAAGAGCGTGTTTAAACACGCCATGGCAAAGAGTGTTGCAAAAACGGACAAAAACACCCAAATATGGCATGTCCAAAAAAATGACCCAAACAGCAAGGCTATAGTATGGCAAAAACGTCA
>NW_024697112.1:0-698 GCF_008729295.1 Plectropomus leopardus | reverse complement strand
GCAAAAATGTCAAAATATGACATGTCCATAAAAGAACTGAAAACACCTCAAAACAGCATAAGGGAGCGTACCAAGACACGCCAAAGCATATAATGTTGCAAAAACAGCACAAAACAACATAATCGTGCATGTCAACAAAATGACCAAAAAGGCAAGGCTATCGTATGGCAAAAATATGACATGTCCCAGAAATGGCTGAAAACACCTCAAAATAGCATAAAATGACATGTCAACACACGTCACAGCATAGAATGTTGTAAAAATCGCCGAATACATCATAATAATGCATGTCAAAAAAATGACCGAAAAGGCAAGGCTATAGAAAGGCAAAAATGTCAAAATAAGACGTGTTCCAAAAACAGCTGAAAACACCTCAAAATAGAATAAAATTACATGTCAACACACATCATAGCATAGAATGTTATAAAAACGGCCGAGTACGTCATAATAATGTGTGCCAAAAAAAATGACCAAAAAGGCAAGGCCATAGTATGGCAACAATGTCAAAATATGACATGTCCAAAAAAGAACTGAAAACACCTCAAAACAGCATAAGGGAGCGTACCAAGACACGCCAAAGCATATAATGTTGCAAAAACAACACAAAACAACATAATCGTGCATGTCAACAAAATGACCAAAAAGGCAAGGCTATAGTATGGCAAAAATGTCAAAATATGACATGTCCCAAAACGTCT
>NW_024697111.1:0-365 GCF_008729295.1 Plectropomus leopardus | reverse complement strand
AATAGCGTGCTAAAACATGCCATAACTACAAATGTTGCAAAAATGGTCAAAAACACGATAAAATGGCATGTCGAAAAAATGAACAAAAAAGCAAGGCTATAGAAAGGCAAAAACGTCAAAAAATGACATGTCCCAAAAACTGCTAAAAACCACTCAAAACTGCATAAAATAGCGTGCTAAAACACGCCATAACTACAAATGTTGAAAAAATGGTAAAAAACACGATAAAATGGCAATTCGAAAAAATGACCAAAAAAGCAAGGCTATAGTAAGGCAAAAACGTCAAAATATGACATGTCCCAAAAACTGCTAAAAACAACTCAAAACTGCATAAAATAGCGTGCCAAAACACGCCATAACTACAA
>NW_024697110.1:0-503 GCF_008729295.1 Plectropomus leopardus | reverse complement strand
GCAAAAATGTGCAAAAACACAATAATATAGCATGTTGAAAAAATGACGAAAAAAGCAAGGCTATAGTAAGGCAAAAATG
The DNA here is from genome assembly GCF_008729295.1 of Plectropomus leopardus. Lineage (NCBI taxonomy): Eukaryota > Metazoa > Chordata > Actinopteri > Perciformes > Serranidae > Plectropomus > Plectropomus leopardus. The sequence goes on along the minus strand of NW_024697110.1, from coordinate 424 downwards.
CCAAAAAATACCATGTCATAAAAACAGCGGAAAACACTTCAAAACAGCATAAAATAGCCTCTCGAAAAACGCCATAGCATTAAAACGTGCAAAAATGACCATAAACACTATAATTTAGCATGTTGAAAAAATGACGAAAAAAAGCAAGGCTATAGTAAGGCAAAAATGCCAAAAATTACCACGTCATAAAAACAGCTGAAAACTCCTCAAAACAGCATAAAATAGCGTGCTGAGAAACGCCATAGTATTAAAACGTGCAAAAATGTGCAAAAACACCATAAAATAGCATGTTGAAAAAATGACGAAAAAAAAGCAAGGCTATAGTAAGGCAAAAATGTCAAAAAATGACATGTCATAAAAACAGCTGAAAACACCTCAAACAGCATAAAATAGCCTCTACAAAAACGCCATAGCATTAAAACGT
>NW_024697109.1:0-421 GCF_008729295.1 Plectropomus leopardus | reverse complement strand
AGGCTATAGTATGGCTAAAAATGTGAAAATATGACACGTCACAAAAACAGCTTAAACTGCCTTAAAACGGCATAAAATAACGTGCCAATCCTCACCATAGCATTGAATGTTGCAGAAACGGTCAAAAACACCATAATAATGCATGTTGAAAAAATGACCCAAAAGGCAAGGCTATAGTATGGTTAAAAATGTGAAAATATGATACGTCACAAAAACACCTTAAAATACCTCAAAACAGCATTAAATAGTGTGGCAATACTCGCCATAGCATAGAATGTTGCAAATACGGTCAAAAACACCAAAATAATGCATGTTGAAAAAATGACCCAAAAGGCAAGGCTATAGTATGGCCAAAAATGTGAAAATATGACACATCCCAAAAACAGCTTAAAACACATCAAAACAGCATAAAATAATGTGC
>NW_024697108.1:0-480 GCF_008729295.1 Plectropomus leopardus | reverse complement strand
ACAGCTGAAAACACCTCAAAACAGCTTAAAATAGTGTGCCAAGACACACCATAGCATAATGTCTTGCAGAAATTGCCCAAAACACCATGAAATAGCAGGTTGAAAAAATGACCAAAAAGGCAAGGCTATAGTAAGGCGAAAGATGTCCAAAAATGACATGTCCCCAAAACAGCTGAAAACACCTCAAAACAGCATATAATAGCATGCAAAGGTGTGCCATAGCATAATATCTTGCAAAAATGCCAAAACCGCCATAATAATGCATGTTGAAAAATTGAGCAAAAAGGCAAGGCTATAGTAAGGCGAAAAATGTCCAAAAATGACATGTCCTCAAAACAGCTGAAAACACCTCAAAACACCTTAAAATAGCGTGCCAAGACACGCCAGAGCATAATATCTTGCAAAAATGGCCAAAAACACCATGAAATAGCAGGTTGAAAAAATGAGTGAAAAGGCAAGGCTATAGTAAGGCGAAAAATG
>NW_024697107.1:0-353 GCF_008729295.1 Plectropomus leopardus | reverse complement strand
TAGTACAGCATAAAGAGACATGTAATACTATATAGTGTCGAAAAAACATCCAAAAACGGCCCAAAAATGCATGAAATAGCATGTTGAAAAAATGACCAAAAGAAGCAAGGCTATAGTATGGCAAAAATGTCAAAATATGACATGTCCCAAAAACAGCTAAAAACAACTTTAAACCAAATAAAATACCCCTCGGAAACATGCCATGGCATAGAAAGTTGTAAAAATAGTCAAAAACACCAAAATTCGGTATGTCGAAAAAATGACAAAAAAAGCAAGGCTATAGTATGGCAAAAATGTCAAAATGTTACATGCCCCAAAAACAGCTAAAAACAACTTTAAACCAAATAAAATAC
>NW_024697106.1:0-431 GCF_008729295.1 Plectropomus leopardus | reverse complement strand
ATTTAAGCCGTGCTGCTGTGGGGCCCATTGTCGTTCCTGCTTCGCTGTCGGCCAGCCACGCCGCCCTACATCACTTTTCCTTTTGTTATTTTGCACTCTACAACAAGCACCACAAATGATCATCGCATCCATACATCCACAGTCACTACTGATATGCATGTCCACATCCCACCATCTTTTGCCTCATTTATATTAATAAATATTAGTTGTTTGCTTTACACCTGCGCGCATCCTTGTTATTTGTTTCGGTGTGCGAGCCGGCCGTAACAATGTCAAAAAATGACATGTCCCAAAAACTGCTGAAAACAGCTTAAAACCGCATTAAATAGCATGTTGATATACATCATAGCATAGAAAGTTTCAAAAGCAGCCAAAAACAATAACATTTGTCATGTCGAAGAAATGACCCAAGAAGCAAGGCTATAGTATGG
>NW_024697105.1:0-363 GCF_008729295.1 Plectropomus leopardus | reverse complement strand
ATTTTATGCTGTTTTGAGTTGTTTTCAGCTGTTTTGAAAAATCTCATTTTTTGACATTTTTGCCATACTATAGCCTTGCCTTTTCGTTCAATTTTCTTGACATGCATTATTTGGGTGTTTTTGACAGTTTTTGCAACTTTTTGTGCAGTGGTGTGTCTTTGCACACTATTTTATGGTGTTTTGAGTTGTTTTCAGCTGTTTTCAAAAAATCTCATATTTTGACATTTTTGCCATACTATAGCCTTGCCTTTTCGTTCAATTTTCTTGACATGCATTATTTAGGTGTTTTTGACAGTTTTTGCAACTTTTTGTGCAGTGGTGTGTCTTTGCACGCTATTTTATGCTGTTTTGAGGTGTTTTCAT
>NW_024697104.1:0-2692 GCF_008729295.1 Plectropomus leopardus | reverse complement strand
AGACAGACAGAGAGACAGACAGAGAGACAGACAGACAGAGAGACAGACAGAGAGACAGACAGAGAGACAGACAGAGAGACAGACAGAGAGACAGACTTCTCTTTCATTCGTCCCTTTAAAAAACTGAAGCATTGATCAAAACAAACAAACAAACAGGTAAATTACCTGAAACTTGAAGTAAGATCGTGTAACATGCGTTTAAATATCGAATCATCATCTCGTTATAGTGGAACGGTTTCGTTTTTCTCCTGAGATCTTCTTATTAGGTTTTTTAATTATATTTTAGTTATATTATTTTAATTATTATATTTTTTTGTTGCTTTATGAAAATTCTCGGAGAAGTTCGAACATTTTGTGGCTCGTTGCCTTTTTTCCCATGGTGCTGTTTTCTGTCTTTTGTTGTGATGTTTGTTTCCTGTTTGTATTGGAGACTTTTTATTTTGCGGCCCCTGGCAGAGGAGACCTTTCCGTCCAAATACAGGATGAATAATTGTCCTGTCCTCGTCTCTTGTGTCCCTCAGGGTAAAGACCTTTTGTCTCAGAAGATCCCGGTGTGGCAGCAGGTGTGTGCTGAGCCCAACAAGCTGCCGGACCGCGCCATGTTCCTGGCCCAGCAGATGAGCGGCGCGGCGGGCGCCATGGTCCCTGGGGCCCATCATCCAGGCCTGCCCATCTCCGAGCCCATCCCCGGGGCCAAACCGCTGCCGGTGCCTCCGGAGCTGGCGGCCCTCAGAGCCAGCGGGGCCATGGGTCAGCAGGTCGGCTCCTCCGCCTCCTTCTCCACAGCTCCGTCCAGCTGAGAGCTTTTTAAAGCCGAGCCCGTTGTCATAGCAACAGCAGCTCTAACCGAAAATGTTCACGTGAAGATTCACAGAAAATTTAAACTGTGACATAATGCTCCACCCGAACTTCAGCCCCAACCTGAAACCCCAAAATCAACCAGAGGTCCAGACGGTGTAGGACTGAGGACAGTGATACTCAACGTACGGCCCGTGGGCCTAATCTGGCCCCTCATAGGGCCCCTGGTGGCCCCCCAACTGTTTTCTACTTCACAGTAAAAATAAAGTGATGGACACTGTGAATGTTTTTGTCCTTTTAGTATCCACAAGGTGCCAGAGGACATAAAACAGCGTCAAAACAGAGCCCCCACACCCCGACAGAGGACACAGCTAAGACACTAATGTCCTAAAATCATAGAAATGTCCTAAAGTCCTAGGAATATCCCCTAAGTCCTAGAAACGTCCCAAAATCTCAGAAATTTCTTAAAATTCTAGAAACTCCCTAAAATAGTAGAAATGTTCTAAAATCCTAGAAACGTCCTAAAGTCCAAGGAATGTCTTTAAGTCCCATAAATGTCCTAAAATCTCAGAAATGTCCTAAAATAGTAGAAATGTCATAAAATCCTACAGAAATCCCAGAAACACGTGTGGGGCCTCTGTGACCGGCTGCAGGACTCTGGTCGTTTTGCAAAAGTGGCCCCCAAACTCAGCAGGCTGAGTGTCCCTGCTGTAGGATTTCGGGGGACAGGGGGCTCCTGGAGGTGGCTGGTGCATCATGGGAGCCCTCAACGCTCTTGTGAATGCAGATGTCCTCGTTAGCGAGCCGTGCTAATTAAGCTAACTTCCTGCGGCCCCCTGGGGCCCCTCCCGTCCTGCGGGCCGGCTCAGAGGAAACAGAAAAACTGGAGATTTTCATGAAAGTTCAGCTGAGATGAAAAAGCTCGCTGCCGTTTCATGCTGCAGATTGAAGCGTGTGAACGTGGCTCGGCGTGCTTTCAGCTCTCGGCAGCGTTTCTGACCCAGAGCCTCGTCCTCGTCACAGCGAGCTGTCGCATGTTATGTAACGGCGTCCAGGGGGACGCGGGAGTTTGTTTTAATTGCTCTCTGTCTCTGCAGAGGCTGATGGGAGGAGTGGAGGCGGGGCTGCCGGTGATGAACGGCACCACCGGCGCTCACGGAGGCGAGGACTACCAGCAGTGGATGGAGAGCAAGGTGGCCCAGGGCAAGGCGTCCCCGCAGCCGCCGCGGCACGGAGGGGAGGTCTACTCCAACACCCTGCCGGTCCGCAAGGTCGCCCCCGCCAAGAGCAAGACCACCCTGAGTAAGACCGCACGCCGTGGAGACGAGTGTCTTTAACCCCTTAGAGCCCGCTTTAAAGTCACACACACTCATCCTGCTCTGAGCACAAAATGAAGCAAGAATGAATGAATCAAGCTTTGAAAAATATTATAAATGAATATAATTTCCTTTAAGAGAAGTTTTTAAACAACATCCTAATCATAAATATCAAATATTTGTTAATTATTTTAGAATATTTACCCTTTAAATGCCAGGCTTTTGTTATGATGTTTTTAGATGGAAAAAAAAATTGTTATTTTAAATGTACTACATGATAAGTAGATTTTTTTTACTACCACAGTCTTTATTATGTCAATGATCAGCAGCAACATTGATTTTTATATATTATTATTTTTTTGCGCAAAGTCAAATACTCACACTTACACTTTTTTAAAAATCAAGCTATGAAAAATATACATTAATGATTTTCTACTTTTATTGGAATAATTTTTAACCCTTTAAATGTCTGTTTTTTCTCATGATGTCACTATGTTTTTAGATGAAATAATGAGTAATTTCTAATCTCCTCCTCCTCAGTGTGTGAGTGTAGCTGCTGACAGTCTGGGATATGTCAG
>NW_024697103.1:0-628 GCF_008729295.1 Plectropomus leopardus | reverse complement strand
AGTGTGGCGAAAATGTCAAAATTTGACATGTCCAAAAAACAGCTGAAAACCACTTACTATAGCATGAAGAGGCATGTAATGATATACACTGTTGAAAAAACATCCGAAAACACCCCCAAAACCCTTAAAATAGCATCTTGAAAAAATGACCAAAAAAACAAGTCTATGGTATGGCGAAAATGTCAAAATTTGACATGTCCAAAAAACAGCTGAAAACCACTTACTATAGCATGAAGAGGCATATAATGATATACACTGTTGAAAAAACATCCGAAAACACCCCAAAAACCCTTAAAATAGCATGTTGAAAAAATGACCAAAAAAACAAGGCTATAGTATGGCGAAAATGTCAAAATTTGACATGTCCAAAAAACTGCTGGAAACCACTTAGTATAGCATAAAGTGGCAAGTAATTTCATACACTCTTGAAAAAACATCCAAAAATGGCCCCCAAACCCATAAAATAGCATGCTGAAAAAATGACCAAAAAAGCAAGGCTATAGTATGGCGAAAATGTCAAAATTTGACATGTCCAAAAAACAGCTGAAAACCACTTACTATAGCATAAAGAGGCATGTAATGATATACAGTGTTGAAAAAACATCCGAAAACACCCCCAAAACCCATA
>NW_024697102.1:0-212 GCF_008729295.1 Plectropomus leopardus | reverse complement strand
AGTTTCGAAAAATGTCCAAAAACACCAAAATATGGCATGTGCAAAAAATGACCCAAAAGGCAAGGCTATAGTAAGGCAAAAATGTCAAAAAATGTCATGTCCCAAAAACAGCTTAAAAGAGCTGGAAAGTGCATGAAATAGCTTGTTGAAACACGCCGTGGCATTTAAAGTTTCGAAAAATATCCAAAAACACCAAAATATGGCATGTGCAA
>NW_024697101.1:0-385 GCF_008729295.1 Plectropomus leopardus | reverse complement strand
CGACCCTTACGAGGACAAGCGGTTACAGAAAATGACTGACTGACTTGTTCAATAGCTCACTGCCTTCTCCCCGTGTTTTTAATCAATTTTTGCTCAGGTGTCAAAGGGTTAAAGGTTAAGTAAGGTTAAGAAGAATAACCTTAAACTTAACATTACCTTAATAAAAAAAACTGCTAAAATGTTTTAGCTCTCTCAGCTCTGCTCTATCATGTTGCATCCTGGGTTACTCTGCTCAGGTGTGCTGCTGCTCACAGGTGAAGGGGGCGTGGCCTTTGTGAACAGAGAGCCGGGAATTGTTTGGGAAGGGGTTCTGATTTTTTTTTGGCAGAGGAGGAAACAGGAGGAGGAGGTGGAAGCTGGGCAGCTTGCTGATGAAAAAAGCCTT
>NW_024697100.1:0-328 GCF_008729295.1 Plectropomus leopardus | reverse complement strand
AATAGCATGTTGAAAAAATGACCAAAGAAGCAAGGCTATAGTATGGCAAAAATGTCAAAATTTGACATGTCCCAAAAACAGCTGAAAACCACTTAGTATAGCATGTAGAGGCATGTTATACAATACTGTGATGATAAAACATTCAAAAACAGCCAAAAAAACCCCCAAAACAGCATGTTGAAAATTGACCAAAGAAGCAAGGCTATAGTATGGCGAAAATGTCAAAATTTGACATGTCCCAAAAACAGCTGAAAAACACTTAGTATAGCATGTAGAGGCATGTTATAACATACAGTGTTGATAAAACATTCAAAAACAGCGAAAAAAA
>NW_024697099.1:0-257 GCF_008729295.1 Plectropomus leopardus | reverse complement strand
TATAGTATGGCAAAAATGTCAAAATATGACATCTCCCAAAAACGGCTTAAAACAGCTAATAACCTATAATAGAGTGCCAAGGCATAGCATAGCATGCTGTAACAACAGCCCAAAACACTATAATATAGCATGTTGAAAAAATGACCGAAGATGCAAGGCTATAGTATGGCAAAAATGTCAAAATATGACATCTCCCAAAAACAGCTGAAAACAGCTAAAAACAATTTAAAATAGTGTTCCCAGGCATGCCATAGCAT
>NW_024697098.1:0-612 GCF_008729295.1 Plectropomus leopardus | reverse complement strand
AAAACAGCTATAAACACCTCAAAACAGCATAAAATACCCTGCTGAGAAATGCCATAGCATTAAAATGTACAAAAACAGTCAAAAACACCATAATATTGAATGTCCAAAAAACAACCAAAAAAAAAAGCAAGGCTATAGTATGGCAAAAATTTCCAAAAATGACATGTCCCAAAAACAATTTTAAGCACCTCAAAACAGCATGAAATAGCCTGCTGAGAAACGCCATAGTATTAAAACGTGCAAAAACAGTCAAAAACACCATAATATTGAATGTCAAAAAAATGACCAAAAAAAAAGCAAGGCTATAGTATGGCAAAAATGTCCAAAAATGACATGTCCCAAAAACAATTTTTAACACCTCAAAACAGCATGAAATAGCCTGCTGAGAAACGCCAGAGCATTAAAACGTGCAAAAACAGTCAAAAACACCATAATATTGAACGTCAAAAAAACAACCAAAAAAAAAAGCAAGGCTATAGTATGGCAAAAATTTCCAAAAATGACATGTCCCAAAAACAATTTTTAACACCTCAAAACAGCATGAAATAGCCTGCTGAGAAACGCCAGAGCATTAAAACGTGCAAAAACAGTCAAAAACACCATAATATTGAA
>NW_024697097.1:0-226 GCF_008729295.1 Plectropomus leopardus | reverse complement strand
ACATGTCAGTTGGTGGTGTTTTTGTGCCTTTTTGCAACTTTCTATGCAATGGCGTGTCTCGGAAGGCTATTTTATGTGATTTAATGTAGTTTTCAGCTGTTTTTGGGACATGCCTTATTTTGACATTTGTGCCATGCTATAGCCTTGCATTTTCGGTCATTTTTGTGACATGTCAAATTCTTATGTTTTTGGCACTTTTTGCAACTTTCTATGCTATGGCGTGTCT
>NW_024697096.1:0-656 GCF_008729295.1 Plectropomus leopardus | reverse complement strand
CGAAAAATTGACCAAAACACCAAGGCTATAGTATGGAAAAACGTCAAAAAATGACATGTCCCAAAAACAGCTCAAAGCACCTCAAAACAGAATAAAATATCTTGATTGAAAGCGCCATAGCATTTAAACTTGCAAAAACAGCCAAAAACACCACAATATAGAATGTTGAAAAAATGACCAAAGAAGCAAGGCTATAGTATGGCAAACACGTCAAGAAATGACATGTCACAAAAACAGCTGAAAACACCTCAAAACAGCATAAAATAGCGTACTTGAAAGCGCCATAGCATTTAAGCTTGCAAAACAGCCAGAAACACCATAATTTAGAATGTTGAAAAGGTGACCAAAAAAGCAAGGCTATGGTATGGCAAAAACGTCAAAAATGACATGTCCCAAAAACAGCTCAAAACACCTCAAAACAGAATAAAATAGCGTACTTGAAAGCGCCATAGCATTTAAACTTGCAAAAACAGCCAGAAACACCATAATATAGAATGTCAAAAAAATGACCAAAACACCAAGGTTATAGTATGGCAAAAATGTCAAAAATGACATATCCAAAAAACAGCTCAAAACACCTCAAAACAGCATAAAATAGCATGCTGAAACACACCATAGCATTTAAACTTGCAAAAACAGCCAAAAACACCATAATT
>NW_024697095.1:0-602 GCF_008729295.1 Plectropomus leopardus | reverse complement strand
GTATGGCAAAAAAGTCAAAATATTACATCTCTCAAAAACAGCTGAAAACACCTCAAAACAGCACAAAATAGCGTGCCAATACATGCCAGAGCACTGAATGTTGCAAAAATGGCCAAAAACACCATAATACTGCATGTTGAAAAAATGACCAAAAAGGCAAGGCTATAGTATGGCAAAAATGTCAAAAACATGACATGTCTCAAAAACAGCTGAAAGTACCTCAAAACACCATCAAATAGCACGCCAATACATGCCAGAGCATTGAATGTTGCAAAAATGGCCAAAAACACCATAATAATGCATGTTGAAAAAATGACCGAAAAGGCAAGGCTATAGTATGGCAAAAAATGTCAAAACATGACATGTCTAAAAAACAACTGTAAACACCTCAAAACAGCACAAAATAGTGTGCCAATACAGGCCATAGCAAAGAAAGTTGCAAAAACGGCCAAAAACACCATAATAATGCATGTTGAAAAAATGACCAAAAAGGCAAGGCTATAGTATGGCAAAAAGTGTCAAAATAAGACATACCCCAAAAACAGCTGAAAACATCTCAAAACAGCATAAAATAGCGTTCCAGGACACGCCATAGCAAAGAA
>NW_024697094.1:0-498 GCF_008729295.1 Plectropomus leopardus | reverse complement strand
CCCCAAAAATCATGTAAAAATGTTACTGTACAGTGACAAAATATGACATGTCCCAAAAACTGCTGAAAACACCTCAAAACAGCATAAAATACTGTGCAAAGACACGCCATAGCATAGAATGTTGCAAAGATGGCCAAAAACACCATAAAAATGCATGTTGAAAACATGACCAAAAAGGCAAGGCTATAGTATGGCAAATATGAAAACACCTCAAAAAAATGTCAAAATATGACCCATCCCAAAAACAGCTGAAAACACCTCAAAACAGTATAAAATACTGTGCCAAGACACGCCATAGTAAAGAATTTTGCAAAAACAGCCAAAAACACCAAAAAAACACATGTTGAAAAAATGAGCGAAAAGGCAAGGCTATAGTATGGCAAAACTGTCAAAATATGACACGTTCCAAAAACAGCTGAAAACACCTAAAAACAGTATAAAATACTGTGCCAAGACACGCCATAGTAAAGAATGTTGCAAAAACAGCCAAAAACACCA
>NW_024697093.1:0-2381 GCF_008729295.1 Plectropomus leopardus | reverse complement strand
TAATTAATTAATTAAGAGTGTTGATCGTCTTCATAGAGGTTGAAAAATACCAAACATGTAAAAAAAAAAAACATGTAGGTAAAACTCAGAGGCTGACCGCTGTGCTAACATGTGCTACTAGGCTAATGCTAAAAGCAAACTGTGGCATTAGTTCCTGTTTGTCCTCTCTCCTCAGGCTAGCTAACCTGTCCCCAGGCCGGGGACGTTTGCCGAGTCCTCCTCTTAGGACGCAGTTAGCTAGGCTAGCCAGGTTAGCTTAGCTCAAACTTCAGTGCTACTTCCTGTTTGATTCATGCTAGCTGTTTGTTAGCATTTAGCCCAGGCTAAAGCTAAAGTTGTTGCTTATACCCTGTCTCCTCTCTCTTCTTCTTCTCTTCTATCTTTCTGTGCGTAAAGTGCCCATTAATGGTAAGTTGCTAAATTTGGGGCTAAAGGGGCGGGGCTTATATATTTGGGGGGCTGGGGTGTCTGTCACCATCGCGCATGGAGCCACACCCGCCACGCTGTGATGTCATCCGTTAGCCTCATTTTTAACCCTCTGTGAAACTGTGACATCACACCCCTAACTCCTCCCACCATCTCACCGTGAACCAATCAGGCGTGCCCGTCCCTCCTCCCCACTCCTCTGATTGGTTCTTGTTGTCGTGGTCGTCTCATGTCACAAACCACCACCTCCATCACGCCGCCCATCTTCTCGCCTCGCCATGATTGGTTGGGCTGTTTGGGAAAGAGAGCTTCTGATTGGTGGGTCAGCCCCCAGGCTAGCCAATAAGAGCAGAGTCAGGGAGCGTAGTGGAGGGTCTGTCCGCCGAGTCTGTGCCGAACTGTTCACGCGTCAGAGTCCTGGACGTCCACGAAAACCGGTGAGACCAGTAAAACCAGTGAAAACAGTAAAACCAGTAAAACCAGTGAAACCAGTGAAAACAGTGAAAACAGTGAAAACAGTGAGGTTTGTTTGGTTCCAGGACTCTGAACTCTCTGCTCTTTTCACACTGCAGCTCCCAGAACCTGGACCACATCTGGACCAGTACTCAAACCAGGCCCTACTGGGTCTGGACCAGTACTCACACTGAGCCCCACAGCAGGGAGACTGGGCCTGCTTTATTTAAGGGCCAAAACGACAGGAGGCCAGGGGCCGGTCACAGGGGCCCTGTACACGTTTCGAGGATTTTAGGGCATTTTTGAGGATTTTAAGATGTTTCTAAGATTTTTGGACATTTAAAAAAAAGGAAAGTTCCATGATTTCAAAACATTTCTTGGATTTTAGGATATTTCAAACATTTTTGGACGTTTCTGGGATTTTAGGAAGTTGGAAAGTGGAAAGATTGGAAGATGTTTGGATTTTAGGACCTTTTTCAGGATTTTAGGATGTTTCTAAGATTTTGGGATATTTCTACAATTTCATAATTGTAGGATTTTAGATTTTATTAGATTTAGATTAGATTTTAGGACATTTTCTGGATTTAAGGACGTTTTTTGGATTTTAGATTGTTTCTAGCATTTTAGGACTTTTTTCAGGATTTTGGATATTTCTTTGATTTCATAGCATTTCTAAGTTTTTAAGACATTTTTGGGATTTTAGGGTCTTTCTAGGACTTTCTAGTTCAGAAGACATTTTTCAGAATTTTAGGACGTTCCTAAGATTTTAGGACATATCTATCATTTTTGGATATTTCCGCAATTTCACGCCACTTCTTGGGTTTTAGGATGTTTCTTCGATTTAAGTACATTTGTAGGATTTTAGGACGTTTCAAGGATTTCAGAACATTTGAAGGATTCAGGGGGTTTCTAGGATTTTAGGACATTATAGACATTAAGCCATTTCTAGTAATTTAGGATCTTTCCCGTTTTTTTGGGACGTTTCTAGGATTTTAGAACATTTGTAGGATTTCATAATGTTTTTCATATTTTAGGACATTTCTCTGATTTGAGGACATCAGTGTCTCAGCTGTGTCCTCTGTCGGGGGTGTGCTCTCTGTTGATGCTGTTTTCTGTCTCTGACACCTTATAGACACTAAAAGGCCAAAAACGACTCACAGAGTCAAACATTTTAGTTTTTGTTGTCAGTTAGAAAATGTTTGGGGGGCCACCCGTGGCCCTGTCCGGGGCCAGATTTGGCCCTCAGGCCATAAGTTGAGTCTCAGTGGTCTCCTGGTTCTGGACCAGTTCTCCTTTGATCTCCCAGATTATTGATTTGTGATCTTTTTTTTTTTGGCGGCAGTGTGAAAAGAAAGCAGAGCCAATCACCATCCTTGCTCCGATCATGTGATCTGATGTCACGTGACGTGTGTCATTCATTTGTGTTGTCGTGGTAACATGGTAGCTGTGGATGTGGCCCGGGGATTGTCATTCATTGATCATATTTGTAAATAATAATAATG
>NW_024697092.1:0-624 GCF_008729295.1 Plectropomus leopardus | reverse complement strand
TTTGAACTTATTTTTAATTCAAACACTGAGATGTCAATTTAAATAAAAACTATAAATACGTATTTTGAAAGAATATTTCTTGTCCTTTCTTGAGTAATTATAATAACCTAAATGGTGCTTTTAAGTTGAAAGAATAAATGGAACATTTCCTGGAGACCCTCCTGAAGCCTTTCCTTCTTTGACACTTTTCAAATTTATTTTTGATGAAACTTTTGAAGAAAGTGGAAGAGGATTAAACAGTTATAACACTTATCTTTACTATCTACATTTTTTTAGAAGAGGAAAGAAGAAGACTTCAAAGTCTTTCAATAACTTACGTCTTAAACACACCATTACTTATCTATAAACTCAACTCATCATTTATCTATATCCTTAACTAATAAATACTTTAAAATAAATACAAAAAATACCATTACTTAATGATAACCCAAACTTAACACACGTCTATATCCTAAACTTAACACAATCTTATTAATAATCACACTAATACTTATGGATATTGTTAACCTGTTAAAATTTTTAACTTAGTCATAATCTTTATTGTTGATATTTTGTTTTCTTGACTCTTTACATATTCTGACTCTTTCCTACTTTTCATTTCAACTGAACAATTTCCCTCTGGAG
>NW_024697091.1:0-727 GCF_008729295.1 Plectropomus leopardus | reverse complement strand
ATAATATTAACAAGAAAAAAACATCAATAACATTATTTTCTGCAGTTTATTTTAGTTCACAATTTCACAATAGCAGTATGAATAAGTGATAGTAGCAAAAGCCTTAGCTCTGCCATAATCGTGGCTCTGGCTGAGGCCACGGCTCTGGCTGAGGCTGTGACTGAGGCAGTGTCGTGGGGGAAGGGGCTCAAGCAGCTCTGCAAGCAGAGGATTGGACGTGGAAGTCCCCAGGTGGTGGCTGCTGCTCTGGCTGAAGCTGTGGCTGTGTCTGAGGCTGAGGCTGAGGCTGAGGCTGAGGCTGTGTCTGAGGCTGAGGCTGAGGCTGAGGATGAGGCTGAGGCTGAGGCTGAGGCTGAGGATGAGGCTGTGTCTGAGGCTGAGGATGAGGTTTAGGCTGAGGCTGAGGCTGAGGCTGAGGCTGAGGATGAGGCTGAGGCTGAGGCTGACGCTATGGCTGAGGATGAGGTTGAGGCTGAGGCTGAGGCTGAGGCTGAGGTTGAGGCTGAGGCTGAGGCTGAGGATGAGGCTGAGGCTGTGTCTGAGGCTGTGGCTGAGCCCATTGTTGTGTCTGTGGCTGAGACCATTGCTGTATATGTGGCTGAGCCCATTGTTGTGTCTGTGGCTGAGCCCACTGTTGTGTCTGTGGCTGAGCCCATTGTTGTGTCTGTGGCTGAGCCCACTGTTGTGGCTGTGTCTGAGACCACTGTTGTGGCTGTGTCTGTTGCTG
>NW_024697090.1:0-590 GCF_008729295.1 Plectropomus leopardus | reverse complement strand
AAGTAATGTTACTGTACTTAAGTACAATTTTGAAGTACTTTAATTTCCGACTTTACATGAGTATTAAAATTTTCCGTGACTTTGTACTATGCTAGCTACACTACATTTCAAATGTTGTAGTTTTTGACAGTTATTGGTTTTTCAGGGCCGAGCAAATGTTTAATTAAAAAGGAAACATTAAACAACAAGTTCCCAGCAACTTCCTTATAAAGTCAAGTGAAAATATAAATAAAAATGAATAGCTGTTAATTTTATCTTTTATTTTCATTATAGTTTAATATTGGCTTTAAATGACGCCCTTATTGCAATAACATCTACAATATATTAATAATTTCATGTTGTACAATGATCAAAATGCTTTAAAACTGGAATTTTCAGTACTCTCAAAACTTCAATATACAGTTGTCATTCTCTTTTACCAAATCCTAGTATTTTTATCTCTCATTTTTAAGCTGAATTAAGTATTTTTTTTACCAGTAAGGGGAAGAAAAACTAAATACCACCATATCATTAAATTTTTAAGTTGTTATGGCTGACAATTTGTTAGAAAACAGTTCAAATCCGCAGTGATGGAGCAACTTTATCATCCC
>NW_024697089.1:0-911 GCF_008729295.1 Plectropomus leopardus | reverse complement strand
AATAAAGATGACAAACACAATTATTATGTGATTATATGATTATGATCTTTTTTTCAGTATTACATACTGAAAATGTTAGTCTGTGCGCTCCCAATTTGGAGAAGCAGGCTGTAATACCATTACGGAATCTAAGTGATGTACTGCTGTGGGTGGAGACCAGCAGCAAAATATATCTTAGCCACTTAAAAAATAATAATTTCATGCAAACTGGGAATGACACTTGAATTATATCTGGGCTTGAGTGTTACTGGATTGTGCAATCTATTTAATACAGTTTATATTTTGCTTTCCTTTTATCTTTTTTTTTTTTGCTGTTGTTTCATTTACTTATTCACTTACTTGTTTTCTCTTCTGTTGAGTGGCGAGGGTGGGATGGGGGTATTTGTTCTGTGGTTTAGTAAGTTTAGATGACATGTTCACTGTCATGGCATCTATACTGTATTTCTTTTTTTATGATAAAACCCCTCAAATATAAAGTCTCCAAAAAAAGAAAAGAATTTCAGTTCAAGTGCACACTATGTTTGGAATATTTTCACTGCTTTTCCTTGCAGTCCAACTGCGATTTCAAATTGTGGAACTGAAGCTGTTGCTCTTTGAAAGTCAGACTTCACTGAGAAAAAGTTATTAACTGTGGCTGAACACAGAAGCTGGTGGTCTACGGCTGCATCAATCAGTTTGTGTTATTGTGTGACTGGTGTTTAAAACTGTTAGTTTGGATTCAACAAAGTCACATAATAACACAAAGTAACAAACTGATCGAGGCAGCAGTAGACCAACAGTCCACCAGAAAAGCCAGTAAGCCTCTCAACTAATATTTCCCAGTGCTGTGAAAAAATCCCTTGAAGCCAAAAAAAACATTTTCCTCATAGGCCACCATTGCAAAAGACACATCCGTAAAACAACAAGACATC
>NW_024697088.1:0-827 GCF_008729295.1 Plectropomus leopardus | reverse complement strand
ACGTCTGTGTGTTTACAGCTGTATTTATTGTTTAATCAGGGAAAGATAAAGGACAACAATTCTTTTGTTGTACCAGCCGGACACACTTATGCCTACAAGCTCAATGAGCTAAAATTCAGGAAAGAGGAGACTGGTAAGAAACGCAGTTTATCACTGTGCACCATTTGCCTTTTTTTCAGATATTGATAGGATTCCAGTTTATTAATAATTAATTGCTCTTTCATTCTTTCAGGAACTACATTTGAGCTTTGCTCCTTTTCTCATCATGAAGAGGAACCGTTTACCCGCCATGCCCTTTCAGGTGAAACATGTAAAACCACTTAAACTCTTTGAAATCCAGATAAACATCATTTTTTTGCTGCTCCTAGACTCCTTGTGCCATTTGGTAAGAAATGTAAATCAATAGATTTTGAAAACATATTTTATTTTAAAAAAGGAAAAATGTCTCAGGGCAAAAAGAAAAAAAGCTAGAGGAAATTACTGTATGTTTGAAAATTTGTTAAGCACCTTTTTCATGTCATTTTGTTTGTTTTTGTTACACTTTCACTTTCTTTTTTTCTTTTTGCAATTTTTCAGGTAATTTTCATCTTTTTTTTTTGTTAATTTTTGGGTAATTTCCTAAGTTGCTCTTTCATGTCTTAAGAAGAAATTTGGTGAATTGGCTCAGGTTGCTAAGGGTTAAGTCCTTTAAGTCTTTCAGCCTCTTCATTTCAAAAGCCATTTGATCTTTTTTTCAAGAATGTTTTAATGTTTCAACTTCAAATTTTCCTCAGAAAAAATGGGAAAGTCTTAACTGTGTTTAACTTATCAGCTGAGCCAGTCCTGCA